>NC_045977.1:37485528-37785528 GCF_010909765.2 Amblyraja radiata
GTTTTCATAATGGAGGACCAGAGAATGTAGGTTTAAGGTGAAGGGGAAAAGATTTAATAGGAATCTGAGGAATAACTTTTTCACACAAAGGGTGGAGGATGTATGGAACAAGTTGCCAGAGGAGCAGTCAGACAGGTGCATGGATAAGACGGGTTTGGAGGGATGAAGACCAAATGCTGGCAGGTGGGACTAGTGTAGTTGGGACATGTTGGCCGGTGTTGGCAGCTTGGGCCGAAGTTGCTGACTTATTCCAGTTTTTGCGTCTATCTTTATTTTAGAGATACAGCGTGGAATCGGGCCCTTCGGCCTACCGAGTCCGCACTGACCTGCGATTCCCGCACATTAACACACACAGGACAATTTGCACTTGCATCAAGCCAATTAACCTACAATTCTCTCTGTCTTTGGAGTGTGGGAGGAAACCAAAGGTCTCGGAGAAAACTCATGCGGTCAAGGGGAGAACGTACAGACAACACCCGTTGTCAGGATTGAACCCGGGTCTCTGGCACTGTAAGGCATCAACTCTACCACTACACCACCGAGTGTTTAGATCTGTATAAATAGAATGCCGCAATAAACTTACAGCTGAGAAGTTCTTATTCAGATCTGTGAAGTCATGGAATTGAAATTCTGACAAGAATCTTAAAAAGTTTTTGATGATCCATTCAAGGGTTCCCTTCGCGTTTTCGGCACAAGCGATGCCTACAGAACCTACAAGAAAAGAGCAAATGTCGTTCATAAGTTAATCTGTTCATAAGTGCTGGGAGCAGAATTTGGCCATTCAACCCATCAAGTCTACTCCGCCATTCAATCATGGCTGATCTATCTCTCCCTTCCAACCCCTGACACCCGTCCTAATCAAGAATCTGTCTATCTCTGCCATAAAAAATATCTGTTGATTTGGCCTCAACAGCCCTCTGTGGCAATGAATTCCACAGATTAACCAACCCTCCACATCTCCTTACTAAAGGAACGTCTATTAATTCTGAGGCTATGACCTTTGGTCCTAGACTCTCCCATCAGTGGAAACATCCCCTCCACAGTCACTCCACCCAGGCAAATGTAGTTGTGTTTATGATTCACTGACAGATTATTCACACATTTATAATACATGAACACTGGCCAGACCACATTTGGGGTATTAGTAAATTGTCCCAAGTGTGTAGGATGGTGTTAGCGTGTGGGGATCGATGGTCCGCAAGGAGGGCCAAAGTGCGTGCTTCCACGCTGTATCGCCGAACAAAAACTAAATTCCAACCATACACCAACATAATACTTTATTATTTAAAGCCTTTAGACTTTAAGCCCTTCCGCCCACCGAATCCGCACAGACCAGCAATCACCCCATACACAAACACTATCCTACACACTAGGGACAATGTACAATTAACCGACAAACCTATAGGTCTTTTGGAATGTGGGAGGAAACCAGGGCACCCAGATAAAACCCACGTGGTCCATATAGAGAGTATATGTAGTCAGGATCGAACCCCTGCCTCCGGCGATGTCATGCAGCAACTCTACCACTGCACCATCCAAGCATTCTTAGGCATAATTCTCGATGTAACTTAAAATACTGAATTGAATGGAGTGCTGTCAAGGGATGATTTGACTTACTCGGTGAAACAGTCATTGACAAAAATAAATAAATCAATACATTACCTGATAAACTGTGCTGGAAACTTAGGAAACGTTTACTGAAAGTGTAAATATCATGATTCTGTGCCAGGGTCAAATGTAGGTACACATTATCCAGTCCTTTCATTCTGTAGACATAAATCAAAATTATGATTTAAAAAAAAAAAATCAAAACTGCAAATCTGATATTTTTTAAATAAGCATCTCTTTCACTACCCTCTCCTATTGGGCAAATGGTACAGAAGTGTGAAAACGCACACCTCCAGATTCGGGGACAGTTTCTTCCCAACTGTTATCAGGCAACTGAATCATCCTACCACAACTTGAGCGGTCTTGAACTCCAATCTACCTCATGGGTGACCATTCGACTATCTTTAATCGGAGTTTACTGGCTTTATCTTGCACTAAACGTATTCACAATATTCTCTGTATCCTGTGTCTGTACACTGTGGACGGCTCGATTGTAATCATGTATTGTCTTTCCCCTGACTGGTTCGCATGCAACAAACATATTTCACTGTACCTCGGTAAATGTGTCAATAAATTGAACTAAAGTAAACTAAATAATGGAATAAAAGCCTATTGAGACGTCAATCAGCAAAGCCAATTCCAATATGAGGTGATCTTACTAGATGTAAATGAACTTTATTTATAACACGACCATTTCTAAATGATGTTTAGTTTAGACATACAGTGTGGAAACAGGCCATTTGGCCCACAGAGTCCACAATGATCAGCGATCCCCGGACACTAGGGCTATCCTACACACACTAGAGACAATGTACAATTTACAATGTTACCAAGCCAATTAACCTACAAACACGTTCGTCTTTTGATTGTGGGAGGAAACCGGAACATCCGGGGAAAACCCACCCAGTCACATGGACAACGCACAACTTCCGTACAGACAGCACCCGTAGTTAGGATCGAACCTGGGTCTCTGGCGCTGTAAGGCAGCAGCTCTACCACCGCGCTACTGTACTGCCCGACTCATCACACACACAAGCTCATTACATTGGTTTATACATGCTGTCATTACCAATTAACCCTGCACAATACAATACAATGCGATACAATAGAACTTTATTTATCCCAGGACGGAAATTGGTCTGCCAACAGTCAGAAAACACAAGATACGCGAAACATGAAATTAAAGTGACGATGTGGAAAGTTCAGGATTGGGGGTGTGCAAAGATTGATTGGGAGGGGAGGGGAGGGAAGGGGAGTCTGTCTACTTGGTGGAACTAGTCTGTTGCTGAAGGTGCTTCTCAGGTTGACCAGTGTGTGATGGAGGTGGTGAGCTGTACTGTCCAAGATATGGATTATATACTCACATTGCCTGGTAGGATTCACAGGATATATCCGTGGGTATCAACTCCAACAACTTGTAGTCAATTGCAGGCAGCAGCAGATGCAGTCTGTCCTGGAACCACTCAGCAAAATCTGCACCATTAAATCTTGTAAAATACGATCTGAGCTGCGATATAATCCCTGTCAATATTGCCCGACTTGTTGAGAATGGTTGAATGGCAGTAATGTTCCTCTGAAATGGAAGGTAGAATGACATTGATAGTTTGCCGACCAGTAGCAATTTCCATTAAAGTGAAGTGTAGCGAGTGTATATTCTCCACTTTGCCTTTTACTGAACAGTTGCTTTTCATTCCATTTACTTTACCTTCATAACACCTTGCAGTCTGACTTATTGTTAGGCAATGAATTTAGAATTCTACATTCACATAAAAAAAATCATCCTACATTTATTTTTTTATGCATATTAATGAAAGCAACATTCTAGCATGTTCACCCCAAATTTGCAGTGATTTGTTATTTGTCTTTTCTCTGAAGATAGACACAAAATGCTGGAGTAACTCAGCGGGACCGGCAGCATCTCTGGAGAGAAGGAATGGGTGACATTTTGGGTCGAGACCATTCTTCTTCAGTCCTTTCTCTAACAGTTAACAAAATTTCAATAAACCTTAAAAGGACACAAAGTGCTGTTCTGAAGTCTGAAGAAGTGTCTTGACCCGAGAAGTCACGTATCCATGTTCTCCAGTTCTGCTGCCTGACCCGCTGAGTTACTCCAGCACTTTGTGTCCTTTTGAGTAAACCAGCATCTGCAGTTCCTTACGTCCAAAATAAACTATAGTTTGCAGATCAAGAATCAAAAATTACATTTGTGATGTAGAGGAGCATATTGCGTCTTTCTCTGTTGCTCTTGACTCAGTTATTAGTCCACAAAATGTAATTACCAACACAATCTTGACTTTGCATAGCAGTGTATGTTTTGTGGTCATAATCAACTATTTTAATTTTCTCTTTGTTACCACTTTGACTCCATAATTGGGATGGTTTGCAAAGTTACAAATGTGTTTCCAAACTTTTCTTGGCTATTATTTTAGTGATCTTCTGAGAAAAAAAGGAGTATGGAGTCCTACAGCATGGAAACAGGCCCTTCGGCTCAACTTGCCCACACCAACCAACATGTCCCATCTACACTAGTCCCACCTGCCTGCATTTGGTCCAAATTCCTTGAAGTCTGTCCTATCCATGTACCTGTCTAAATGTTTCTTAAATGTTGCAATAGTACCATCATTGGTACTCCCTCATTGGTGACCCTCGGACTATAATAATAATAATAATAATAATGGATGGGATTTATATAGCGCCTTTCTAGATACTCAAGGCGCTTTACATCGCATTATTCATTCACTCCTCAGTCACACTCGGTGGTGGTGAGCTACTTCTGTAGTCACAGCTGCCCTGGGGCAGACTGACGGAAGCGTGGCTGCTAATCTGCACCTACGGCCCCTCCGGCTCATTGCTGGCCTTACTTTGCACTAAACGTTATTCCCTTATCGTGTATCTATATTACTGTAAATGGCTCGATTGTAATCATGTATTGTCTTTTCGCTGACTAGACTGGATAGCATGCAACAAAAGCTTTTCACTGTACCTCGGTACACATGACAATAAACTAAACTGAACTCAAACTACACCATGGTTAATGTGGAGGGTAAAACCAGACAAAGGCGATGGGGAAGGTTACTTACCACTCTCGTGTCGTTGATAAATTGGGTAACATATCCGATCAAGTCACCGTAGGTTCTATTTCTCAGGATGTCAATGATCTGGTTGATGCGTGAAGTATGATTCAATGATTCCACAGTCAGTCCAGAGAGTTCTGGTATGCTGAGCAGATCCAATATTTCGAACTACAGAAACCAAAAGATTGTATCAAAACTATGACATTTTAAAGCTGACTGAAAATAAAATAAACTCTAGGGAAATCAAACTCTCGGTCTAATTTCTGCCTAAAATCTGTTCAGGAAAGACGCAAAATGATTTATAATGTTTAACAAGGAACTGCAGATGCTAGAAAAAAATCGAAGGTAGACAAAAATGCTGGAGAAACTCAGCGGATGAGGCAACATCTATGGAGCGAAGGAAATATTTCGGGTAAAGATATGAAGGAGGCATATCCCTTTCAATTTCTCTCTTTTTTTCCTTTTCTCTTTCTCTTTCCTCTATTCTTCTTCTTTCTGCTTATTTCACATCACCTTCTTCTTTCCTTTTTCAAGCTATATAATATTCTCTATCTCTATATTTCTTGCTTTTCTTAGTCTTTTTTTTTCTACTATTAAATTTAAAACAAGAAGTTGTACATGAAATGTAATATGTTATTTATGTCTTATATTATTGTACATCACTTCTAATAAAAATATTTTAAAAAAATAAAAAAGCGTTGCCTATTTCCTTCGCTCCATAGATGCTGCATCACCAGCTGAGTTTCTCCAGCATTTTTGTCTACCAAATGATATTTAACCCCCTTTTTAATCAAATACAACTGCATCTAATTTTCTACTCTTTGGTTCAGTCTCTGCTTTTCCCTCAATAAAGGACGCAAAGTGCGGATCAGGCAGCATCCCTGGAGAACATGGGTAGGTGACATTGTGTCGGGACCCTTCTTCAGACAATCTTAAAGAGGGTCCTGACCCAAAACATCACCTATCCATGTAGGCAAGCAGATGGAACAACCGTCCCAACACTAAACATCGCCTATCTGTGTTCTCCAGCAATGCTCCCGACCCACAGAGTTACTTCAGCATTTTGTGTCTTTCCTTGGTAAGCCAGCTTCTGTAGTTCCTTCTTCCTACCAAAATCTACCTAGTTTGTGTTGAGGAATAAAGAAATTACCAGATAATATTGTGTGTTTATAAATGGCATGTCTGAGAAGGTGATTTCTGCCACGAATTTCAGGAAGTTTTTTTGTAACCAGTCACGAAGTCCAGTTGTGTTATCAGTACAGGGAACTGATCCAATTCCTGCAGAACAAAGATTGGCACAGTTAGTCAGACAAGTCTGGACAACAGACACTAATATTTGTCTGACAATTATTATACCAAGGTGCACAGATAGAGCCCTCTCCTTTCTTTCTCCCCCCCCCTCCCCCACTGGGATCTACAGGAGTTGCTGCTTCAGAAAGGCAGCCAGCATCATCAGAGACCCACACCACCCTTGCCACACTCTCATTCACTCCTGCCATCGGGAAGAATATATAGGACACCCTACAGCTATCAGGCTATTAAAAACTACAACCTCCATATAAGCAGACTTGCAAGCATTGATTTTGTCTTTATGCTCCAAGTGTGTGTGTATGTGTGTGTGTGTGTGTGTGTCTCTACATAAATATAGTAAATGTGTGTGTTGCATACTCTACTTACTTCTTGTGTGTCAGTGTGTATATAAATGTGTAGGAGTTTTATATATAAGTGTGTGTGTGTGTCTTTTATATTTTATACTGAACGTCTTTTTGTTTATTTTATAGTTTACAATGTTTACATATTGTGTTGTGCTACTGCAAGAATTTCATTGTTCTGTTTGGGACATATGACAATGCAAAACTCTGGACTCTCTCGACTCCAAAATGAACTAAAACATGAATGAGAGACTAATAGAACCACCGATGCACATGAATAATGGATTCTCTGCTCTGTCATTGAGGAGTATAGAATATTTGTTCAAAAGAAAAGAAAATATGTAAAAGTAACCTTGCATTACAGCTATTGAAATGTCAATCTTACAGTATGCAAGCACCTGCCCACAACACCCTTTTACACATAAAATATTTCATTATCTATTCCACAATAATGTGACTTTAATGAGCTTTTCAATTATGTATTGGAAGAAGAGTAAAAAGAAAATAGTCACATCATCCAAAATGCTCATTCATTACCATGTGAGTCAGATTGCAAATTCAAAAAAGTTCTACTAAAGTTGTAAACATCATTGAGTTGTGACTTCGATAAATTTGGGTACAAATTATCCAGGCCTTGGATTCTGTAAAGACAAAGAAAGACCACTTTAAGCCAGTTGTCATCATAATCAGACATTCAATTTTGTATAGAGCGGGAGGAATCAGCCAATATATTTAGTTTAGAGATGCAGCGTGGAAACAGGCCCTTCGGCCCACAGAGTCCATGCCAACCATCGATCACCCTGTTCACACTAGCCCAATGTTATCCCACTTTCACATCCTGTACACCGAGGGCAATTTACAGATTGTGGGAGGAAACCAGAGCAGGCGGAGAAAATCCATGTGGTTACAGGGAGAACGTACACACTCCACACAGACAGCTCCAGTAGTTAGGATCGAACCCAGGTCTCTGGCGCTGTGATGCGGCGGCTCAACAACTGCCGCCTGATTTACTTAGAACCTGAACATCTTATTAAGTCTTAGATGACACCAGGAATCTACATCTAACCTCGTGCAAGATTGTTTGGGGATAATTTCAACCATGCCCTGATGTAAAATAGCAATAGCTCATTTTTTCCATTAATGTATATGGAAATAAGAAATAAATCATAGAGGCAGGCATAAAAGATACTCAAACTAATCTGATATGTCATTGGATTCGATTTCAGGTCAAGCCTGCTTTTGCTAGCATCTCGTATATTTGATTTCCCCTCTAGATGAATAATCTACTAATCTCAGTTTTCAATGTATTCAATAACTGAGCAACTACAGCACTCATGAGGTACGAGGGTTGAAGATTTATTTTCATATTTGTACGGAAATTGTTCCTTCTTGCAGTCCTAATGCCAACCTCTCTGACACACTGATTGTGAGCCCCATAACTGAGGAAGGCTGTGCTGATGTTGGTGAGTGTCCGGAGGAAGTTTACAAGAATGATCTCAGGGATGATTGGGCTAACAGCTGATGAGCATTTGAAGGCACTGGGCCTGTACGCACTGGAGTTTAGAAAGATGAGGAGGGAACCTCATTGAAACTGAAAGACCTGGATAAAGTTGATGGGGAGAGGATGTTTCCACTAGAGGGAGAGTCTAAGACCACCTTTGGAAAGATGAGGAGGAATTTCTTTAGTCAGAGGGTGGTGAATCTGTGGAATTCATTGCCACAGACGGCTGTGGAGGCCATCAATGGATATTTTTAAGGCAGCGATTGCCAGATTCTTGATTAGTACGGTGTCAGGGGTTATGGGGAGAAAGGAGGAGAATGGGACTGAGAGGGAAAGATAGATCAGCCATGATTGAATGCGGAGTCGACTCGATGAGCAGAATGGTCTATTTCTGCTCCGTGCCATATGAATTTATGAACTTAAACACAGAATACTCACATTGCTCGGTAAGATTCACAGGATATGCTGGTGGGTATTGCTCCAAGATTGCTTCCTGTAATACTGGGCAACAACATAATTAAACTGTCCTGAAACCACTTTGCGAAGTCAGAAGCATTAAATGATGAAAACAAGGGTTGCAACAGCCGTATGATCCTGTGTAGCATCCGATCCCTCACTGTAGTGTTAGCAAAAGTTGTGATGTTCATCTGAATGAAAAAAATAAAAATTCTTTAACTATCGAGAGTTCACAATAGTATTTCTAGATAAAATAAAACTAAGCTGTGAACTGTTCAGAGTGCTCATTTCCTCCCAATCTCCCAACTCTGCTCCCAAGTTTTCTCATTTACCTATCTTTAGACTAAAGATACAGTGCGGAAACAGGCCCTTTGTCCCACCGAGTCCATGCCAACCAGCGATCACCTCGTGCACTAGCATTGTCCTACACATCAGGGATAATTTACATTTACAGGAGCCAATTAGCCTACAAACCTGTGCGTCTTTGGAATGTGGGAGGAAACCGGAGCACCCGGAGAAAACCCACACGATTACAGGAAGAACTTACAAACTCCGTACAGACAGCACCCTTAGTCAGGATCGAACCCGGGTCTCTGGCATTGTAAGGCAACAACTTATCAAGATAAGAAAGTAGGCGGCACAGTGGAGCAGCCGGAGAGTTGCTGCCTGACAGCATCAGAGACCCGGCACATCAAGATAAGAAAGAAATAAACTGAACAATTGGAAATGGCGCAGCTGGTAGAACCGCTGCCTCACTGTGCCAGAGACTTGGGGTCGATCCTGACCTTGGGTACTGTCTGTGTGGAATTTGCACGTTCTCACAAGTGACCAGATGGGTTTCATCCTGGTGTTTCAGTTTCGTTCCACATCCAAAACACGGGCAGGTTTATCGATTAATCGGCCTAATTATAATGTATGAATGGGAAAGGGGGACAGTGTGGAACTAGTGTGAACAGGTGGTCGATGGGCCAAAGGTTTCCATGCGCTATCTTTCAATCTTTCCAAAACTGTACAAGAAGGGACGGAGCCGGCTGTACTTTTTGAGAAGGCTCCGCTCCTTCAACGTGTGCAGTGAGATGCTGCAGATGTTCTACTAAGCGGTGGTAAGGCCGTGGATGGCAATAGGATTAACAAACTCATCAGGAAGGCTGACTACGTCTTAGGGGCAAAGTTGTATTCATAGGAGGTGGTCTTGGAGGGGAGGATGCTCCTCAAACTGCGGAGCATCTTGGACAATACATGACACACTGGTCAACCTGAGGAGGACCTTCAGCAACAGACTGCTTGCACCAAGTTGCAGTACAGAACGCCACAGGAGATTCTTTTTCCCTGTGGCTATCAAACTGTACAACTCCTCCCCCTTTCAGTCTGGGGTAGACAGACTCTCCCCCCCCCCCCCCCCCACCCCAATCTTTGCAATCTGAATGTCTTGACCGGAAACGTCAGCCATTCCTTCTTATTGCCTTGTCCCACTGAGTTACTCCAGCATTTTGTATCTATTTGCACATCCCCAATCCATTCCACTCATCACTTTAATTTAAGGTTCCGTGTATCTTGTGTTTTATGACTGTGGGCAGATCAATTTCCCTCCTGGGATGAAGAAAGTTCTATCGTATCGTTAAAAAAACAAAGCAAAAGGTCTTACCATGCGTGTATCGTAATTAAAATATGTGAAATAGGTATCTAGGTCGCTGAAGTTTCGATCGGTGAGGGTATCAAAGATCTGATCGATCCTGTCCGCGTTGAACCATGCTTGTGGGCTCACAGTCAACTCAGCAAGCAGTTGTGGAGTGAGGAGGTCCAACACTTCGAACTAATGAAAAAAAGTGTCTAGTTAAAAACACACGTTAAAAAATGATAACACGGAATGTTTTAATGAGAAACCCGCGTTCCCCCACAAGGCTACACTCGGGGTAGATAGAAACATAGAAAATAGGTGCAGGAGTAGGCCATTCGGCCCTTCGAGCCTGCACTGCCATTCGATATGATCATGGCTGATCATCCAACTCAGTATCCTGTACCTGCCTTCTCTCCATACCCCCTGATCCCTTTAGCCACAAGGGCCACATCTAACTCCCTCTTAAATATAGCCAATGAACTGGCCTCAATACCTTCTGTGGCAGAGAATTCCACAGATTCACCACTCTCTGTGTGAAAAATGATTTTCTCATCTCGGTCCTAAAAGACTTCCCTCTTATCCTTAAACTGTGACCCCTAGTTCTGGATGTCCCCAACATCGGGAATAATCTTCCTGCATCTAGCCTGTCCAACCCCTTAAGAATTTTGTAAGTTTCTATGAGATCCCCCCACAATCTTCTAAATTCTAGCGTGATGATGCCGCGGTTTCAATTACTTACCCCAGAAAAGTTTGGGTTCAGAGCGAAGAGGTCGCTTAAATTCAAGCCTTGCATGGATTTCAAAAAATTCTTCTCCACCCATTCACGGCTACCCGTCATGTTGCCTGCGCAGGCACTACCTGTAAGAGTCCAGAGGAACATCAGTTTCAGTTCAGTTTCGTTTATTGTCACGTGTACCGAGATAGAGTGAGGAGCTTTTTGTGGCGTGCTAACCAGTCAGCAGAAATACAATACATGATTACAATCAATCCACCATAGAGGTACATCAGGGAAAAACATTACGTGAAAGGTCAAGCTATGCAACGTACATGGTCAAAGCATTATAGGCACAGTTTAATTTAGTTTAGAGATACAGCGAGGAAACAGGCCCTTCGGCCCAACGAGTCCGTGCCGACCTGCAATCCCCTATCCTACACACTAGGGACAATTTACCAAAGCCAATTAACCTATAAACATGTTAGTCTTTGGAGTGTGGGAGAAATCGGAGCACCCGGAGATAAACCATGTAGAAAAACACAGGGACAACGTACAAACTACGTACAGACAGCACCCGTAGTCAGGATCAAATCCGGGTCTATGGTGCTGTAAGGCAGCAACTCTACAGCTGTGCCACTGCTGTAACATCTATGCCTGAGATGGCATTAAGGACCTATTGCTGAGATGGGAGAACCTTTGAATAACAATGGTACATAATTGGAAGTGTGCACCAGATGAGATGTTTCTTACTGCATTAAAGGACAGCACAGTGGCGCAGCTGTAGATTTGCTGCCTTTCAGTGCCACAGACCACGGTCTGATCCTGACTGCGAGTGCTGTCTGTACGCAGTTTGTACATTCTCCCTGTGATCGTATGGGTTTCCTTCCGGGTGCTCCAGTTTCCTCCCATGCTCCAAAGACGCACAGGTCCCTCCACACTGGATCCATCACTCAATAAACCAGTACTTCATTGGGATGTGGGAGGAAACCGGAGCGCCCGGAGGAAACCCACACGATCACAGGGTGAACGTGCAAACTCAACACAGACAGCACCGGAGATCAGAATCTACCAGCTGTGCCATTGTGCTGTTATAATAAATCGCTCCAGGAGTGGAGGCGAGTGGGTGGAGTGGAAGGAGGAAGGGGCGGTGCGGTGTTGAGTGGAAGGAAGGTTTATGGGAATGTTGGAAGACATAATGGAGTTAGTGCAGAAGTAGTGTGTATGGGTGCAAGAAACGTGTCATGAACTGTAAGTTACATAGACCTTGTGCTACATAGTTCTATAACAGAACGATGTACAGTACTTGTACAATCCTACCACAACTAGAGATCAGTCCTGAACTACTATCTATCTCATTGGAGACCCTCAGACTATCTTTGAACGGACTTTACTGGCTTTATCTTGCACGAAACGTTATTCCTTTATCATGTATCTGTACACTGTGAATGGCTCGGTTTCAATCATGTATGGTCTTTCCGCTGACAGGTTAGCATGCAACAAAAGTATTTCACTCTGCCTCGGTATGCGTGACAATAAAATAAACTTAACTTGTAGGCTGTCGTGACATTCTGAAGGTAATGAAAAGTAGCTGACACTCAACATGTTGCCGTGGATACTCAGTACAATCACACAAACATCGATAGATTTTTAAATATTAAGGAATTCGAGGGACACGGGATTAGTAAAGGAATTTGACACTCGGGCAAAAGATCTTATCTTATAATCTTATTGAATGGAGGAGCAGGGTTTAGGAGTTTAACAGCCCAATCTGTTTTGTACTTAATATTCTTACATTAAATCCAAAGTATAATACTTCTCGAAGACAGAAATAGAAGTTATAATAGAAACAAAGTGCACAAAATTACCTGATGAATTGAGTTGGGAGGTCAGGATGTTTTTACTGAAGTTGAACAATTCTGAAAACTGGAACGATTTTAAGCTTAACAAGACGGTGTCAAATCCTTTCAGTCTGTGGGGGAAAACAGTAAATACATATTTTAATCATCTCACTCTGATCGAGAATAATTGATGATATCGGGCAAGAGAACGTTGGATTTCACCTTACACGTCCACATCTCTCGCTTCCCTCTCCCCCCGACTCTCAGTCTGAAGAAGGGCCTCAACCCAAAACATCACTTATTTTCCTTCTATCCAGAGATGCTGCCTGTCCTGCTGAGTTACTTCAGCATTTTGTGTCTATCTTTGGATTTATTGACAGGCATATTTAATTGATGTGGTATTTTTGGAAGGACTGTTGTACGGTTTTTGGCAGGTAACTTGGAAGGTTAATTTTCCCCAGGGTTTTTGGAAAAGAAAATCTTGCTCATCCACACTGCGCGTGTGACCACATTGTACATGTACTTTCTTGGCACATCCCAGACGAACATAAAAGGGTGCAGTGACATCTACAAGAAGAACATGACACATTCTACCTACGTCAATGGGACCAGGCAGACTTGATCCAGATACCCAGGAATTAACAAACATTTACCCGAGCATGCACAAGAGAAATAAGGGTTCGTGCATGAACAAACTGGAAGAATGTATTTAGAGAGAGACGGAGAGATGAAGTCACATATTTGCCAAGATATAACCATGTAAATTCTTCTCTGACCCCACAGAACTGTAAAATTCATAGGAAGGGCAGTAGAGTTGCTGCCTTACAGCGCTTGCAGTGCCAGAGACCAGTGTTCGATCCCGACTACAGGTGCTGTTTGTACATTCTCCCTGTGACCGTGGGTTTTCTCCAAGATCTTCGGTTTTCTCCCACATTCCAAAGACGTACAGGTTTGTAGGTTAATTGGCCTGCTGTATGTGCAAATTGTCCCTAGTTTGCGTAAGGTAGTGTTAATGTGCTGTATCTCTAAACTAAACTAAAGATAGACCCAAAACCTGGAATAACTCTGCGGGTCAGGCAGCATCTTTGGAGAAAAGGAATAGGTGATGTTTTGGGTCCAAACCCTTCTAAAGACTGAGAATCAGGGTGGAAGGAAACTAGAGGTGTGAAAAGGTACAGAACCATTTGTAATGTCTGACACCATGTAACGTCTGTCGCGCGGGTGGGTGGGCTTCCCCTCGCGGAAGCTACAATCGGCCGGCCCTCCGAACGGGGCTTTTAGACCTGCTGGGTGAGTGTGAGGAGCTGCGGGACGTGGTGGAGGCTGATCGGCTCTGAGCCCTCCGCTGTTTTCGAAGCGAGGCGAGGCTGCGCGTTTACTCTTCGGGCTGCCACACCTGTGTTTCTTGCTCTTCTTCTTGCTTCTTTCGTCTTGCTCTTTGACTTGGACTATGACCTGCTTTTTGTTTTTGAACATTTTTTTCTCTCTTTCCTTTGACCGAGAATTTGGACTGGTTGACCGCCCTCGGCTCAGAGCGTTCTTCTTTCTCGGCCCGCAGTCGCTCATTCTCATTCTTCTTGCATGGAGAGTGGTCCCGGTGGCTTGAGTCCCTCCATCCCACTTCTGACACCATGTAATGTCTTCTGTAAGACTCTGTTGTGACTAGCACAATGAATACATGTCCAACATCTCGTAGGAAGAGTTTATTTCCAACCACTAACCAAAACTCAGTCACAAGGCACTGGCCAACTCGCCAGCTTGTACTCCTGGCCTCCAGGGGGCGCTGGCATTTACATTACATCTCCCCTTCAACTTTATTTACATTACACAAATCACAGCCGGCACAGATGACTCAAGAAAGGTGGAGCCCACAATGGTCCATTGTTGGCTATGGGAGAGGTGATAATGAAGGGATACAAACAGTGAAACTAGCAAGACGACTAGGGTGGGAGAGAGGGGGAGGGCAAGGATTACTTGAAATTTATGATATCAACATTCATACCGCTGGGTTGTAAGCTGCCCAGGCGAAAGATGAGGTTCATTTAGTTTGAACCAGTGAAAAATCACGACAGCAAGAACTGAGCCTCCAAAAAGTCCAGCTAAATGGTCAAATACCATGAGATCAACATCTTAACCATCCAAAAAATACCAAGAGCTACAACAATCTTTAACAACGGAGCACACAGTCATTATTGCACCAAAGTGTCAGGTGAGAAACTGCACTCGGGTGCAGTGCTTGTATCCATATCTCTTTGTCTCGTACACAAGTGTTTAGGGGGAATATTGCAAGTTGTCTCTGACCTTGCATCCATTCTCATTAGAATCATAAATCAGCAAGTGGGAAAATGGTTCATACTATTGGAACAAGCCCGCTTGTAAGCTGCCAAGACTGCATCCTTGGGTTACTAGAAACAAGGAACTGCAGATGCTGGTTGATAAAAAACACAAAGCGCTAGAGTAACAGAGGGGATGGCACAGTGGAGCAGCGGTAGAGTTGCTGCCTTACAGTGCCAGAGGCCCGGGTTCGATCCCGACTACAGATGCTGCCTGTATTGAGTTTGCATGTTCTCCCCCCTGTGTCTGTGTGGGTTTTCTCCAGGTACACAGGTTTCTGCCCACACTCTGCCCAAAGGTACAAGTTTGTATGTTAATTACCTTCTGTAAATTTAATTATCCCCAGTGTGAAGGATAGTGTTAGTGTGCATAGATCGCTGTTCGGCACGGACTCTCTAGGGTCTAAACTCAGTGGCTCAGGCAGCATCTTTGGAAAACATGGATAGGTGACATTTCGGGTCTGGAGAAGATCTTGACCAGAAACGTCATCGATCCGTATTCTCCAGAGATGCCACCTGTTCCACTGAGTTACTCTAGTATTTAGTGTCTTTCCTTCAGTTACACAGAAATCGGACTGAGATTTTGAAGTCGATTTTACACTTTATTTTAAATAATAATAAATGTGTTTTTATGCAATCTATAACCAAATTTGCAGTTGGTAATTTTGCATAATTGATTGATTCTTTAGTGTGATGTGTGCTTGGTGCAGTGAGATTCTTGGTTTGCACACAGTACGGGTATGCAAGAGTGGCCACGTAAAGGGTGCCAAAAAAGTTACAAAAGTATTCAATAATGACTGATCTATGGAAAAAAAGACACAAAGTGCTGGAGTAACTCAGCTGGTCAAGGCAGCATCTCTGGAGAACATGGATAGATGACATTTCGGGTCGGGAAATGTCTTTTGTTAAGATCAGCATTTGCAGTTCCTAGTATCTACATCTAAATAAAGTTTGGATCTGCCTTTTGACTAGAAATATTCAGTAAACTCAGTACTCACATGGCTTGATAAGATTCACATGTTATGTTGGTCGGTATGGTGGTCAGCTCAGGCCCTGTTATAGCAGGTAACACTTGCGGTAGCTTGACTTGAAACCATTGGGAAAAGTTAAGTGGGGTGAACACTGGAAACAAGGGTTTCAGAGAGCCGATGATACTGGTGAGCAATACCTCCTTCACCGTCTCATTTTGAACGACAGCTGTACTGACCTGAAAGAGAGAGGAAAACACATGAAAAGTAAGTCTGAAGAAGGGTCCCGACCCGAAACGTCAGCCTTCCACGCTCTCCAGAGATGCTGCCAGGTCTGCTGGGTTACTCCAGCACTGTGTTTTGCTCAAGATTCCTGTATCTCTAGTTCCTTGTGGCAGCACTTCATCAGCGTTTAGGCCAGATGCTGAATTGTTTCCAAGTTATTGTTTCCAATTACTTTAGTTTAGTTTAGAGATGCAGCGTGTAAAATAGTCCGCGCCGACCAGCAATCACCCATACCCTGGTCTATCCGAAGCAATAAGGATATATTTATTTTTTTCCAGAAGCCAATTTACCAATTAGGGGCAGCACAGTGGCGTAGCGGTAGAGTTGCTGCCTTACAGCGCCAGGGACCCAGGTTTGATCTTGACTACAGGTTCGTGTCTGTACGGAGTTTGTACCTTCTCCCCGTGACCTGCGTGGGTTTTCTCCAAGATCTTCGGTTTCCACCCACACTCCAAAAACGTACAGGTTTGTAGGTTAATTGGCTTGGTATAAATGTAAAAATTGTCCCTAGTATGTGTCGAATAGTGTTAGTGTGCGGAGATCATTGGTCGGTGCGGACTCGGTGGGCCGAAGGGCCAGTTTCCGCACTGTATCTCTCATCTAAACCTACAAACCTGCACGTCTTTGGAGTGTGGGAGGAAACTGAAGCACCTAAATAAACCAACGCAGGTCATGGCGAGAACATAAAACTCCGTACAGATGAGATCCATAGTCAGGATCGAACCCGGGTCTCTGACGCTGTAAGGCAGCAACTCTACAGCAGCGCCACCATGCCACCCCTAATTATGTCTAACGAACATTTGGCGACTCCATTATCAAAGATACATTTAAAAAAAGACTGTCCTTGTAAAGGTGAAAATTTATTAACAAAAATATTGCCCAGCTCCATTCATCCCTAACTTAGAAACATAGAAAATATGTGCAGGAGTAGGCCATTCGGCCCTCCGAGCCAGCACCGCCATTCGATATGATCATGCCTGATCATCCAAAAACAGTACACAGTTCCTGCTTTCTCCCCATATCCCTTGATTCCTTTAGCCGTAAGAGCGATATCTAACTCGCTCTTAAAAACATCCCGTGAATTGGCCTCTGCTGCCTTCTGTGGCAGAGAATTCCACATGGAATGTGGACTATTCAGAAATGTCTGGACTTACGTCACCAGAATTTGCGCTTGTAAGATTTTCAGGGAAGATGAGACCATTGATGAATTCCCAATTTTTCAAAAGCCATTCGTTGGATTCACTGATATTGGCGATGCAGTCCAGACCTAAAGTTAAAACAAACAACTTAGCTGTGAGAAAAGCCACAATGTGAAGGATCCTTCCTTAGTTCCCAGACATAGGCTCCCGGCCAGAAACGCCATCTATCCCTATTCTCCAGAGATGCTGGCTGACCCACTGAGTTACTCCAGCACATTGCGTCTTTGTTTGTAAACCAGCATCTGCAGTTCCTCATGTTAAAGTACATTAATTCAAGCGGCTGACTCACTCAGTTTTACTTTCAGTATAAATGTACCTCCTAAAACGTCCAAACACTTGGCAAACAAACGTTACATTTCCTGTTTTTTGCCCTTAAAATGTCCAAAATGCCTTTTATTGAGAACTTTATTCTGAAATCATTTAACCACAAATACTTTACCTCAGCTGTTCTGGATTGTGATATTTTTGCCCTTTCATTAATTTGCAACCAAGTCAAGTTGATACTAATGTTCATAAGTTCTAGGAGCAGAATAAGGCCATTCAGCCTATCGAGCCTATTCCGCCATTCAATCATGGCTGATCTATCTCTCCCTCTGAACCCCATTCTCCTGCCTTCTCCCCATAACCCCTGACACCCGCACTAATCAATAATCTATCTCTGCCTTAAAAATATATTGACGGGCTTCACGGCCTTCTATGGCAATGAATTCCACAGATTCACCACCCTATGACTTAAGAAATTCCTCCTCATCTCCTTCCTAAAGGAACATCCTTTAATTCTGAGGCTATGAACTCTGGTCCTAGGCTCCCCCACTAGTGGAAACAAACAATCCCACTAGAAATATCCATAGACTTGGCCTCATAGAACTGTGCAGCATGGAAACAGGCCCTTCAGCCCACCTTGACAATGCTAACCACTGTGGCATTCTTGGTTATCACATTTGCCTGCATTTGGCCCAATCCCTTTAAACCCTTCCTATCCACATGTCTATCCATATGTCTCTTATAAGTCATAATTGTATCTGCTTCCGTAGCTTCCTCTGGCAGCTCATTCGAGATATGGACTCCCCTCCGAGTGAAAAAGTTGCCGCAGAGGTCCTTCTTAAATCTCTCTTAAACGTATTAAATTTAGTTTCGAAATATAGCGTGGAAACAGGCCCTTCAGCCCATCAAGTCCACGGCAACCAATGATCAGCCATACACTAGTTTTATCCTACACACATGGAACAATTTACAGTAGCCAATTAACCAACAAACCTGCACGGTTTTGGAGTGCAGGAGAAAACCAGAGCACCCGGAGAAAACCCACGCGGTCACGGGGAGAACGTACAAACTCCGTTCAGACAAGCACCCATAGTCAGGATCGAACCCGGGTCTCTGGCGCTGTGAGGCAGCAGCTCTACCGCTGCGCCACCGTGCCACTCTTACATTTAAGCATTTATAAAAACGCAGCAGCTTAAATTTCATGATGTATGGCCCAAAAATGAAATCTCATAGCTTTGTGGATGGAAACGTAATGCCCTTTTTGTTTCAATCTTTTGTTGCTTCAAATTATTGTTTCTTACCTGTGGCATTAATGTAACCAATGATCCATTTCTCCAGTGATTTCTTTATGTGAAAATCCATCTCTGTCAGGCCTGCACTGACTCCATGCACTCTGATAGTTTAAATACATTTGAAGCACAAACATAAACAGTTAGGAGTCAGATGAAAAAAAAACAATTTAATGATATTAAAATGTATTAAAGTTATTTCCCTAATATATATTATGGTTTATAATTACTACAATATTATCATTCTCTGTCCCAACCATCTGCAGTAAGTTTACTTTGTGCTTTAACTCGTTTTTTAATCCAAAACTTTATTACTCTAAAACTTTATTACTCTAAAAGCATCCATTTTAAGTACTTAAAGCAGAATGAAATTGTGATGGCTTTTTAACTTGGAAAGGGTACAGAGAAGATTTATGATGATGTTGCCAGGACACAAGGGTCTGAGCTAGAGGGAGAGGTTGAGCAGGCTGGGGAGCGCAGGCAGTTGAGGGGGGGATCTTATAGAGGTGTACAAAATCATAAGAGGAATAGATCGGGTAGGTGCACTGAGTCTCTTGCCCCGAGTAAATTCTTAAGGGGTTGGACAGGCTAGATGCAGGAAGATTGTTCCCGATGTTGGGGAAGTCCAGAACAAGGGGTCACAGTTTAAGGATAAGGGGTCTTTTAGGACCGAGATGAGAAAAACATTTTTCACACAGAGAGTGGTGAATCTGTGGAATTCTCTGCCACAGAAGGTAGTTGAGGCCAGTTCATTGGCTATATTTAAGAGGGAGGTAGATGTGGCCCTTGTGGCTAAAGGGATCAGGGGGTATGGAGAGAAGGCAGGTACGCAATACTGAGTTGGATGATCAGCCATGGTCATATTGAATGGCGGTGTAGGCTCGAAGGGCCGAATGGCCTACTCCTGCGCCTATTTTCTACGTTTCTATGAGTAGGGGAATCGAGAACCAGAAGACATAGGTTTATGGTGAAGGGGAAAAGATTTACTAGGAATCTGAGGGGTAACTTTTTCACACAAAGGGTGGTGAGTGTATGGAACAAGTTTCACTGTTCTTTTTACAATCCATGTTCTCGGGGTATCTAAATCTAAATGTTATTAGTTATTTATGTTATGACATCGGATGGAAGCTGCAGACCAAATCTCGTTGCGCTTATGTGCAATGACAATAAAATATATTATTATTATTATTATTATTATGTGGAAGGAAACCGGAGCACCCGCAGGAAAACACATGGTCACAGGGAGAACATGCAAACACCACACAGACAGCACCCAAGGTCAGGATCAAACCCGGTTCTTTGCGCTGTGAGGCAGCAGCTCTATTGTAGTTTTTCGCATAGACACTTGAGGGGTCAAATTGGGACCAAAGGGGTTGTATTTCAGAAGATCGAAAGCAAATGATGGCAGCACTGTGGCGCAGTTGGTACAGCTGCTGCCTCACAACTCCTTTTTTAAGATGACAGTTTCTTTTCGGAAATGTTTAGAGATCGCGACAGAAGAAGGTATCTTACAATGCTTTGAAGTTTTCACACATTATGTCCGAGTACTGAAGTGAATCCAGAATCGGTTGGGAGATGCCAGCAATAAATGGCATCAGAAGCTGTGTGAAGGTGTCCATAAAGGTGGTAATGTTTATCTTCGGGTCAGTTTTATATCTCTCCCAGATAGCTTGTAAAATTGTTTCTTTTGACATCAATGGAATTGTCAATGTGTCGTTAATCTGCAATCAATAGGAAAATTATATGAGCATTCTCAAAGGCTAAAGCATGTCCAAAAGCCCTATTACAAAGAGAACTTCATACACTTACAGAGTTTGTGGACATCATTATTTATAATAGGACAATAATCCATCATTTTGAGACAGCATTCTAAAAATATGTTGGTACTTAAATGTTTTAAGGTCACGAGGTCCTCATTTGCTGTGATCCTGAAAATCACAATGCCCTAATTACCTTTGGTTAATAAACATAGCTGTTTCCACACTGAGGGTGGTGGGTATATGGAATGAGCTGCTAGAAGAGATCTTTAGTTGAAGCAGGTATGTTAACAACATATAAAAAAACATTTGGAGAGGTACATGGACAGGAAACATTTAGAGGGATATGGGCCAAACACTGGCAAGTGGAACAAGTTTAGATGGGGCATCTTGGTTGGCATGGATAAGTTGGGCCGAAGGGCCTTTTTCCATGCTGTTTGACTCAGATTCAGACTCTTTAACTAAATGGTGTAAATCAGGAAACTTGTAACTGCTCAGCTCTGAACTGCAGTAAAACACAAAGTGCTGAATGAACTCAACGGGTCAGGCAGCATCTGGGGAGGGAATGGACAGGTGACATTTGGGGTCTTTGGATTCCAGCATCTGCAGTTTCTCATGTTTCCATGGGAAGCACTGCCATTCAGTTTGGAACAGAGAAATGAAGCCAATGACTGATCACCAGATAGGCAACGGGAGAACTCAAAGCAGGAGTGAACATTCTCTGCTCCCACCACAACTCCCCACCAAATGAACATCCTAGATGGATCTCGACAGCATTCACACAGAGGGTGGTGGGTACTTGGAATGAGCTGGAGGAGGTAGATGAGCCAGGTACTATAATAACATTTAAGACATTTGGACAGTTACATGGGTAGGAAAGATTTAGAGGGGTATGAGCCAAACGTGAGCAGGTGGGACTAGTTTAGACAAGGCATCTTGGTCACCATAGACAAGTTGTTTCCATGCAGTATGACTATGACTATGTGCTCATAAGTGGCAAGAAACCTATGCACAGGTAATGTGCATAAAATACCAGGTAATGACCATCTCCAAATCCATCTTGATGTTTTGTTGTTTAGTTTAGTGTAGTTTATTGTCACCTGTACCGAAGTACAGTGAAAAGCTTTTGTTGCGTGCTTTCCAGTCAGTGGAAAGACAAAAACATGATTACAATTGAGCCATTTACAGTGTATAGATACATAAGGGAATAACAAGATAGCCAGCAACGTTCTCTTTTTCTCTTTTTCTTTTTCTATGGCTTACATCTTAACTTTTTTTTCGAATTTTTCGTGTCTAAGGGTCTTTTTTTGATCACTCCTTCACACACTTACTCTCCTATCCCACTTTCTTTACTTTTCTTCTTTTTAAAGTTTAAAATATGAAGTGGTACAAAAATGTATTATGTTATTTATGGCTTATATTATTGTAATGTACACTACTTCTAATAAATAAAATTATTTAAAAAAAAATTTAAATAAATAAAAATAAAGCCAGCAAAGTCTGATCAAGGATAGTCCGAAGGTCACCAATGAGGTAGATAGTAGTTCGGCACTGCTCTCTGGTCGTGGACAGGGGATAAGGAGTGGCCAGGGTGCGACCCCTCCTTGGTTATGCTGCTGGCCTTGCCGAGGCAGCGTGATTTGTTTAATATTATCAAGTCTGCCAAAGACAATGTTTTGGGGACTACCAGTGACCTGAATACCGTGGTAAAAGAACAGGCCAAGGCTAGTTATCCTGCAGCAACTAATCCACCTCTGGATACCATAAGGCCATGCCTATAAAAAACTTAAACCTAAACACCTAGCCTGTCATTTTTGCTCAGGGTCATAAACATCTCAATAAGGTCACCCTCATTCTTCTCAACTAGAAAGAATGCAGATCCAATCTCTTTACAACTCTTGGTTGGACAATCCCCTCTCCCAAGGAATTAGACTGGTCAATCTCGTTTGAGCTGTCTCCAACGTCACTATATCTTTTCCAGGTAGGTGGACCAAAAATATGTCTGGCACTCCAGGTGTGGCCTCAACAACACCCTAGTACAATTGTCAGTTAATCTGTTTAGTTTATTGTCACGTTGGTCAGGTACCGTGGAAAACACTTATTGCGTGCTAACCAGTCAACAGAAAGACAAATACATGATTACAACCGATCCATTTGTAATCATGTACAGATCATGTACAGATACATGATAAGGGAATAGATTTAAGAATATGGAGCGATTGTAAAACAAGTCTGTAGATCTGCTTCTGTGGCTTGCACATAAATAGTCGCCTGGATTGGGTGCCATTGTAACAAAAAAAAAAATTGTAACAAAAAATTGTCAAGGATTCCAAACCTGGAGTATTAATCTTGTAAACACAAAGTGCTGGAGAATCTTAGCGGGTCAAGCAGCATTACTGGAGGAGGTTCAGGTTGATTATTGTCTTGTGTACCGAGGTTCAGTGAAAATCTTTGTTTTTTATGCTATCCAATCACATCAGATAATACTATACTTGAATCAAGTCAAACTCAAGTACAATAGGTAGAGCAAAGGGAAAGAGTGCAGAAAATAGTTTCCAGCAATGTGGAAAGAGTGTTAAAATAGTGTAGAACGGAGTATCATAGAAAATAGGTGCAAGGGTAGGCCATTTGGCCCATTCAATATGATCATGGATGATCATCCAAAATCAGTACCCCGTTCCTGCTTTCTCCCCATATCCCTTGATTCCGTTAGCCCCAAGAGCTATGTCTAACTCTCTCTTGAATATTTTGGTATCAGATCATAGCAGGTTTCTCCTCTGGGACCAGCACGCAAAGAGTTACTTTGCTTTGGCACCATATTTGGTAGAGAGCTTCTTTTGTGAGCTCTCCTTTAGACTGACCGAAGATGGGTCTCGACCCGAAACATCACCTGTCCATGCCCTCCAGAGATGCTGCCTGAGCCGCTGAGTTGTTGCAGCACTTTGTGTTGTACGCATTAACTTGATCCCAGTTTGAACAATAGATGGAGATATATTACACCCTAGGACTTTCTCCCATGAAACAAGTAAAAGAATTTGAGCAGAAAGTACATCACCTTTCACATTGCTGAAATTTTTGTGAGCAATTACTAACCTATTTCATCCTGCCGATGTACACATTTTGGACATCATTTGTTTCTGTGCTAGTTCGTAAATCCATAATGGGCCTGTCCCACTTACGTGATTTTTTCGGCGACTTGCCGGCACCCGTCATAGTCGCAGCGGCTCTCCGAAAATTTTCAACATGTCGAAAATCCAGCGGCGACCAGAACAATGTGCAACTCTTTGGGCAACTACTCACGACCATACAGGCTTCACCCCGCGACATGTCGCCAGAGCTTCTGTCGCCTGTATGGTCGTGAGTCGTCTTCTCCTCAGTCACCCAAAGAGTCGTAGCGTCTTTCTGGTTGCCGCTGAATTTTCAACAAGTTGAAAATGTTCGGCGACTAATGACAGGTGCCGGCAGTCGCCAAAAAAGGCGCGTAAGTGGGACAGGCCCATTAGTTAGAGGAGCAGAATTAGGTCATTCTTGCCCATCAAGTCTACTCAGCCATTCAATCATGGCTGATCTATCTTTACCTCTCAACCCTATTCTCCTGCTCTGTTACTTTGAATGCAATGTCCCTAGCGTTAAAAGGCCCAAAAAACGGAAAACCACACACAGATAAATATAATAACCAAAACTGCAATAAATAGTCCTGCCAGCCGATGCCAGGACTGATCCCGGGTCTCTGGCACTGTGAGATAGCAGCTCTACCAACTGTGCCACTATGCCGCCTATAATCCTCTTGCACTATGGACTGTTAGCACTATTTTGGGTACCCAGTATTATGGTTATTAATTTATTGTAGTTTTGATCATTATATTTATCTCTGTGTGTTATTGTGTTTACGGGCCTGATCTTTTGGGAGAGGAACCTTGTTGACATATCTATTGAAACAAGCCGAGAGCTACATATTTCCTTTGTCTCGACCCCAGATCTTTCATCAGTTCACGATGCGTGTTTTACCTTCCTGTTGAATTCCTTCAGCAAGATCTCCAGCTTTGGCAGGCTGATCTTCTGCATGAACAAGGTGGTGGCATTCAGATCAGAGATATTGACAGGTCTCGTGATGACAAAACATTCGAAGATCGAAGTCAAGTTCTCATTCGTCAGCTGCGCCAATACATTGCACTGAAAGGAAAGATACACATGAGAAAATTCACAACAGATATTACATGCAATAAAAATCTACAGAGGGTGGTAGACACTGGGCAGTCCATCACAGGTACTGACCGCCCCATCACTAAAGGGATCTGTAGGGGTTGTGCCTCAAGGCGATAGCCAAAATCATCAAATACCCACACTGGAGGAACCGGAGACTGCGTCCGACAAAATCCACGGAGCCTGGGTCGACGGGATCCACGGAGAAACCAAGGCCAGAGCTTCGCAGGTCACAGCCCCAGGGCTGGCAGAGCCCGCGGCTGATGCCTGGAGCGAAGCCACGGAGGCGTCTGGAGAGGAGCCAGCAGCGATGGAGAGGTCAGTGCTGCGGTCGATGATTGCGTCGACCGACAGACAATGGCGGGCACGCGGAGGTGAGTACGCCGCTGCCGGGTGGAAAGGACAATGGCAGACCTGGCTTGGGGGGACCGCCACGAGGGACGGGAGAGGGGGACAAAGGAGGACCCGATGTGGGGGGACCACCGAGAGGAGGGTGGGGGAAACAAAGGAGGACCGCACGCTGGAGTACTTTGTAACTTTGTAAGTGCCCTCTATGTGGCGACTATTGGCATACCTTGGGGTATGCAAGCAAAGAATTTCACTGTGACTTGTCACATGAGGCAATAAAGTATTCATTCATTCATTCATTCATTCATTCATTCATTTATTCATTCACCCTGACCATGCACTCAGATAATATTAAATAACGACGCCTGATAGATCTTAGTCACTGGGTTACCTTAACTGGATTGAGGCTCTTATAGTTCCCTTAAATCAATGTAACTCATACCCAGTCCACTTGACCCTTTGCTGACCTGTGCAGGTTTAAATAATTCCTTATTCATAATTCAGATTCAAAATGTTGCAAAAGTTATTAAGTTCTAGCAACCACTATCTGAGTTAATTGTCCTCAGTTTTAAACTTGACTTTAGACTTTAGAGATAGAGCTGGAAACAGGCCCTTTGTTCTGCCAAGTCCATGCTGACCAACGATCCCCGTACACCAGCACTATCCTACACACTAGGGACAATTTACAACTTCAATTTTATCAAACCCAATTAACCTACAAACCTGTACAACGTAGGGATGTGGGAGGAAACCGAAGATCTCGGAGAAAACCCATGTGTGGTCAGGGGGTGAATGTACAAACTCCGTACAGACAGCTGCCACAGTTAGGATCAAACCCGGGTCTCTGGCGCTGTAAGGCAGTAACTCTAGAGTTCTAGACACCCGGGTTTTGTTAAGCTAGATCAATGACAGAGACTTTGCATTTTCCGACCTTAATTCTGTATCGTATTTACCTGAGCGCATGCGTACTGCGAGACCGTATAATTACAGAAATCATTGATGTTCCCAGAGAGTAGTTCCGATTCCAACACAATGCTGCAAGAAGATCATTGTTTTAAACAATAGTCTAAGCATAAAGATTAGATATATACTCCATTTGGTTGCCAGTTATTTTAAAAAAACTGCTGAGTGATACAGCATGGAAACAGACGCTTCGGCCCAACTTGTCCACGCCGACCATCATGCCCCATCCATACCAGTCCCACCTGTCTACGCTTGGCCCATATCCCTCTAAACCTGTCCTATCCACGTACATGTCCAAATTTCTCTTAAACATTTTGATAGTACCTGCCTTAACTACCTCCTCCGGAAGATTGTTCCTACACCCACCATCCTTTGGGTAAAAAGGTTAGAATGTAGAGTTTATTTTTTAATCTGCAACCTGAATTAAAGGTATGACAGACCAAGAACTAATAAGTTTGTTGCTCTTAGTTACATGCATTTTAGACTAAGATTCATATGCTCTTTATAAAAGAACAAGCTGAATTGTGAGAATAATTATATTTATATCCTAATTATATTGATATCATTATCATCACATCTCTCTTGTTCCTTAATTCCTTTTGTCCCCAAACAGCACTCCTGTTTACAGGTTGGAATGGTGCGGTCAAAGTGGGATAAATATGTGGAGATAAAGGAAACTGTAGATGCTGGAATCTTGAGAAAACCACAGAGCGCTGGAGGAACTCAGAGGGTCAGGCTACATCTCGGGTGGGGGGGGGGGGGGGAGGGGGGGGGGGGGGGAAGGGGGGGGGGGGGGTATGGACAGGCGACGCCTTTGGGTCAGGATCGTTTCAGCTCTTGACAAGTGTCCCTATCCAAAACATCGTCTTTCCACTCCACAGACGCGGCCTGATCTGTGGAGTTTTTTGGAGCGTGCGAGTGACTGGAGTGGGGGTGCAAAGACAGGATGGTGTTCACAAGTAATCAGACTCTCATCGGGGTTGGCTGTATTATTTCTGTAATATTTCTGACGTTACCAGAGCAGATTGGGAGCTGAACATCTTGCAATGAGTAACTCACTTCAGGACATACCAAACCCATACCCCTATTTACAGCACAAATCAGGAGCACAATGGAACACTCTCCACTTCCCTCCTTTCTTACTTCTTAGGCCCCCTTCGGTCAAGGCTGACCATTGGTGTCTCCAGGGTGCTTATTCCCTATATGGAGGACGCCTGTGCGTGACTTTGTTTAACGTGGGGAGACTGGTGCACAGACAGCCACCCCATGGTCCTTGACAGACCTGGGTCAGGATCCAGTGGCATGGAGTCCAAGATGACTGGAGACTAGATGCTTTCCTCTTCATTATATCAACGAGATTGGGGTGGGAGATTGCAACCTTCACGTGGTCCGCCCTGTTTCGACTAATGCAATCAACCCGGCGTGCACAATCAAATAGAACAAGTTGTCCTACAACTTTAGGCTGTGCACGCCATACGCCAGAAGAAGAAGAAGAAGCCCGAAATGTCACCCATTCCTTCCCTTGAAGAAGGGTCTCAACCTGAAACGTCACCCATTACTTCTATCCAGAGATGCTGCCTGTTCGCTGAGTTACTCAAGCATTATGTGTCGATCTTCGGTGTAAACCAGCATCTGCAGTTCCTTCCTACACATGCAAGTAAACTGCTCAGACTTGGCTGGTGCTCAACTTGGCACCAAGCATTGGACTCGGGGCAATAGGGATATCGCCTTCACCAACACTCAATGCAAGCCAGAATCATTCATGATCACTATCCAAACCCGCATAATAACAGCAGAAGTAACATCAAAACTTGGAAACGTGCAGAATTCTGGAAAGCAACACCAGAGATGATCTTTGATTTTGGAATTCACATCCATTAAAAAAAACATCTAATTAGAATGTTTCGATTTTAAATAGATTAGAATATAAATAGAACAATAACTCTTGTTCAATTTCATTTACATTCTTAGAAATATTATGCGCGTGAATGGATTATTTTTACTTATTATTGCTGACACAGCTTCACTTGAAAATACTGTAAATCTATCAATTGTGAAGTAGACCATGAAAGTTAAAAGGCGTCAATTCAAATATTATTTGATTATTGTTGCTGGCCTTGATTTGTTCTTTTGCATATCTCTCATCTATGTTTTTCTATGTACCTTTTCATATCTCTCGTTGCCCTCTCACCCGACTCTCAGCCTGAAGAAGGGTCTCGACCCATAACGTCACCTCTTTCATTTCTCCAGAGATGCTGCCTGACCCGCTGAGTTATTTCAGCATTTTATGTCATAGAGTGATACAGTGTAGAAACAGGCCCTTCGGCCCAACTTGCCCACACCGGCCAACATGTCCCAGCTACATTAGTCCCACCTGCCTGCGCTTGGTCCATATCCCTCCAAACCTATCCTATCCATGTACCTGTCTAACTGTTTCTTAAACATTGGGGTATTCCCAGCCTCAGCGACCTCCTCTGACAACATGTTCCATATACCCACCACCCTTCTTCAAATATTATTGTGTAGGTTTTTGAAATGCCACACTGCTTTCCTTCACTTGGGCCATGAAATCACAGTTAATTGCTGAATTTACTGCAATCCCATATCAATCTCCATAAAATCTTATTGTTGGGGAAAAGGAATAGGTGATGTTTCAGGTCGAGACCCTTCCTCAGACCCAATGTCTTGTCATGATAGACCACTGCCCCTTTAAAGGCACATAATCTGTCTGTTCAGTCCTTACCTGTTATTTCTGTCACATGTTTTCTGTTCTGTAATAAGGAAAGCAAAAGGAGAAAGGGATACTTTAGAAATTGTTCTAATCCCTTAAACTAAAATAATACTTAATAAATCCAATAAATGTTGTTCCACTTACCAACAGGGATATCTACGCGACACTAAGGAGGGAAAGGAAAATGTTCCAATGTTACAATTGTTTCGATACCCGAGGCAATAGGTTTGAACAGTAACCCTTCAGAATTAAAGTGTCCATGACATCAAGGACCCCAAACCATAGGGAGATTAATGAAGTGTGATCTCGTTCTGATTCCTGATCACCACCTATCTAGCCTTTTGTGCGTGTGTGTGCATGCTTAGACCGCAGTAGAATAGCTTCCATTTCTTCTTATCTTTTTAAAAGTTTGTTCTGAAGACACAAAGTACTTTGAGTACTCAAAGTACCTTGGGCAGCATCATGGCACAGCGGTAGAGTTGCTGCCTTGCTGTGCCAGAGACCCGGGTTCAATCCTGACGACAGGTGCTGTCTGTAGGGATTTGTATATTTATGTTCTCACTGTGACCGCGTGGGTTTCCTCCTGGATGCTCCGGTTTCATGCCACACTCCAAACACGTACAGGTTTGCAAGTTAATGGACTTGGTATGACGATCAATTGTTCCTAGTGTGTGTAGGATAGTGTTAGTGTGTGGGGACCACTGGCCGGCTGAATGGCCTGTTTCTGTGCTGTATCTCTGAATTCTAAACTAATCTAAATGCATAGGTTTGTAAATTAATTGGCAGAATAAAATAGCAAACATTGGCCCCTGTGATAGTGCTGGTGTACAGGGTGATTACTATCAGCGCGGACTAAGTGGGCCGAAGGGCCTGTTTCCGTGCTGTATCTCTGAAGTGTCTAAATTCCCTTACATTGCACTTTGTATTGAAGCCATTGAATGTATCTGGTATTTTTTAGATGCTGTCTTGCAAATCATTGCAATTAGTAGTCGTGGCATCTGGTTAGTGTGCCCAAGGGACGTGTGTCTGTGAATTTCCCCAAGGATTCTCCCAATTCCTTGCTGTTATTTGAAGTGACCGGGGGAAACATTGGAGAAAATGTGTAAACGCTCATTTGCAATGGTTTGCATGGCTTGACTGATATTTACCTTTGAAATTACAGCAAGAGATTGGGAGAAACCCACCAAAATCCCAAGAGGAATAAATTAAATATAACAAGATCACCATCTTGCAAATTCTTTGGCTTACCTCATAAGTATTCACAGGTGTTGCAAAGAAGCCTGGAAAAAATAAAAGAATGGTGCTGTCAAAGATGAAACCATGCTGACTTTTTCTTAGAAATTCGGCACTGTCACTGAGTGGACTTTGACGAGGTAGAATTTTCCCCTGTGAATCTTTCATGTTTGAGTGGTATTAATCTTCGCTCAACATTCAATCTGGCCCATTATCAGGTTAAAGAAAGTTAGAGGGAATGGGGGAAGAAAAGGAATTTGTGATGTTCAAGTCTCTTTTATGTGATGCTGTAAATGGAGCTGTTGTGATGCAAAACAAATTTCAGACTTTGTTCTGACAATAAAGTAATATCGTATCATATCGTATGCTTCGGGTCCAAACCCTTCTACAGACTGAGAATCAGGAGGGAGGGAAAATAGTGTCATAGAAAGGTACAGAATAAATCATAGCCGACTCAAAAAATGTAGAGCCCACAATGGTCCATTGTTGGCTATGGAAGAGATGATATTGAATAGGAATACTTTATTAGCAATAGGAAGGGATACAAACTGTGAAACTAGCAAGACCACTAGGACGGAGAGAGAGGGAAAGCAAGGGCTACTTGAAATTAGAGAAATCAATATTCATACCGCTGGGTTGTAAGCTCCCAAGCGAAATACGAGGTGCTGTTCCTTCAATTGGTTTCAGGTTAGTTTCAGTTGTAAAACTTACCAATTCTCATGAATCACTATTAGCCAAATAAGCGTGTATGTGGCACACTACGTCAGAGCGCCTTGACGTAGGATAAGGGAATCCCTTTATAATTTACTATGCAAGACAGTTTGTGAGATTCTATATTATTTTTCATCCCTGACACATCCCAACATCAGTGAAGAGATGGTGGTGGGATAGATATATGTTAAGATAATAAAAAACGAGGAAGCATTTATTGTATTTGCACAGTTAGTTGATTCCCGAGAATACATCAATAAAACATTTGTCAATGGAATAGAAGCCATCTGATGCGCAATAAAGTTTGTTTTCTTGGTAAACTAATGTTAATAATGTGGGCTATATTATTCACATGGTTAAATAAAATGCTTGCTCCTAGTCTTTACCCTGCTATGTTGTATTGTATTTTCTAACACGGTTATATATAAAAACAAACGTACCAATTGAGAGGCTGACTGTGAGAGTCAAAGAACAAATCCATCCAAAGATCATCTTCGGCCCCATCTTTGAGAGGTTTTAGTTCTTCCTGAATCAAGTTCAGTTGTCCATCCTGCAAAATAAATCGTTCACACAATTCTTATATTTTAACAATCAATAGGTTGAAATGTGCGTAATGAATAATAAAAAAACATACATACAACATAGAACAATACAGCACAGGAACAGGCCCTTCAGCCCACAACATGATGCCAAGATTAACTAATCTCATCTGCTGCATGTGATCCATATCCCCCCATTCCCTGTATATCCGTGTGCCTGTCTAAAACTCTTTTAAATGCCACTATCGTACCTGCCTCCACCTCCGCCCCTGGATGCATATTCCAGGCACCTACTCTGTGTAAAAATACTTGCCCCGCGCATCTCCGTTAAGCTTTCCCCTTCTGTCCATAAAGCTATGCCCTCTAGTCTTTGACATTTCCACTCTGGGACAAAGCTTCTGACTGCCTACCCTATCTATGCCTCTCATCATTTTATAGACTTCTATCGAAATCTCCCCTCAAACTCTTTAGCGATACAACGTGGAAACAGGCCGAACAGCTCATCGAATCCACACCGACCATCAATCACCCATTCACACTAGTTCTATGTTATCCCACTTCCTCATCCATTTTCATGGATGTTGATGCTGCCTGACCCGCTGAGTTACTCCAGCACTTTGTGTCTTTTTTTTTTACAAAACCAGCATCTGCAGATCTTAGTTACCTATTTGATGTATTGATTTAGTTGCAAAGATTGCTACAGTGAGTTCATAATGGAGATATAAGAAAACATTTCCTTGGTACAATGCTTTACCGCCGTTAGTTCTACAACTGTTTTTTTGGTCCTGGGCTGTCTATTATATTTTATATTTATACAAAGAAACATAGAAATTAGGTGCAGGAGTAGGCCATTCAACCCAGCACCGTCATACAATATGATTATGGCTGATCATCCAAAATCAGTACCCTGTTATGCTTCCTGTATCCTTCAATTCCGTTAGCCCCAATTGATAAATCTAAAGGGCCTGTCCCACTATACGAGTTTACCCAAGAGCTCTCCCGGGTTTAAAAAAAAATCAAGCTCGTGATAAGTACGTTGAATGTACGTAGCCGGTACGTCGGAGCTCTGGACGTCTCTTAGCGGCTCATAACGCTAACGGCAGGTCTTCGGGAAATGCGGTAAGCTCGTGAAGACTCGTGAAGATTTTTCAACATGTTGAAAAATGTCCACGAGAGCCCCGAGTACCCATGAGCGGCTATTATCATAAATCTCTGAGTTTGAATCAGGGGAAACTCGGGAGAACTCTTTAATTACCTCGTACAGTGGGACGGGCCCTTTAATCTATCTTGAATACATCCAGTGAATTGGCCTCCACTGCAGAAACGTCACCTATCCCTTTTCTCCAGTGAGAATTCCACAGATTCACAACTCTCAGGGTGTAAAAGTTTTGCCCCAAATGGCCTACCCCTTGTTCTTAAACTGTGACCACTGGTTCTGGACATATATTTGGTTTAATATATTACATATATTTGGTTTGTGCTTAGAAACGAAAATAGCAAATAAAGAATGTGTCGGAAGGAACTGCAGATGTTGGTTTGCACTGAAGATAGACAAAATGTCTATATAAGTCAGCGGGTCAGGCATCATCTCTGGAGAACAGGAATAGGTGATGTTTCGGGTCAAGACCCTTCATCAGACTGTGAGTCGGGGGAAGGGAAACGAGATACAGAAGGTACATAGGCCAAATGAATGAAAGATATGCAAAAAGTAACAATGATGAAGGAAAGGTGGAGTCCACAATGGTCCATTGTTGGCTGTGCTGAAGGTGACAACGAGTTATACAGACAGTGAAATTCAACAGAGTGACGGTGACACTAGTGCGATGACTAGGATTGGGGGAAGGAAAGAGAGTGAGGGGATGCAAGGGTTACCTGAAGTTAGAGAAATTAATATTCATACCGCTGGGTTTTAAGCTGACTAGGCAATATATAAGGTGCAGTTCCTCCAATTTCCTTTTGTCAATGGTGGGGAGTGTGTTCTATGTGATGGACTCTTGTGCAATTTCATATGGCCTTGGGCAGAGCTGTTCCCAAACAAGCTGTGATGCAACTCGACAGTATGCTCTCTATGGTGCATCTGTAGAAGTTTATAAAAGTCGTTGAGGACATACCGAATTTTTGCACGCTCCTGAGGAAGTAGAGGTGTGGGTGTGCATTCTTGGCTGTGCCTTGCAGAATTAGGCCATTTGGCCCATCAAGTCTACTCCGCCATTGACTGATCTATCTTTCCCTTTCAACCCCACTCCCCTGCCTTCTCCCCATACCTCCTGACACCCCTACCCCGTACAATGTACTTGGTCCACGATGGTTTGTTGGTAATATTTACCCCAAAGTGCTTGGAGCTATAGGATCAGTCTACCATGGGGGACATCATGAAAGTTCAAGTGTGCCACATCAACTGGTCTGCCCTACGTATGGTCAAAAAGTAAATAAAAAATACCTGCAAAACCCTCCGCCTATATTATTTATAATTTTAATGCCAGTCATTTGGCAGCGGGTGGGATGAAATCTGACTGGGGCGACTTTTAGCTATGCCTCAGCCATAATGGGAGATGCCTCAACATACAACATACAAAAGGACTTAACCCAAAATGAATATGTTAAATGTGTCTCAGTTATTCTGAAACCACAGGTCGAAATTAACATTTACACATAAAATTATCCTAGTACAAATCTTTCCACTTATCCTTTCTCTCCTCTGTTAAAATTATCTCTAAAAACTTGGCTCATTGATCTATGAAATGATCACTCCTCCTTTTAGAACATTGAACAGTACAGCACAAGAACAGGCCCTTCGACCCACAATGTCCATGCCGAACATGATTCCAATTTAAACTCAGAGCTCTGTCCTCAAGTGATCCATATACCCCCATTCCCTGCTTTGCCATGTGCCTATCAAAAAGCATCTTAAATCCCACTCTTCTACCTGCCTCCACCACCACCCCTGGCAGCGCGTTCCAGACAATCTCCACTCTCTGTCTTACAATACGTCCCGCACATCTCCTTTAAACTTTACGGTTCTCACCTTAAAGCAACACCCTCTAGTCTTTGACACTTCCACCCTGGGATAAAGGTTCTGACTATCTATCCTACCTTTGCCTCTCATAGTTTTATATACTTCTATCAGGTCTCTCGTCAACCTCGGACATTTCAGAGAAAACTTATCTTCCTCTTTGACTCAGCTTTATGTAAAGTCGATTGAGCTTTCTGAACAGTTCAAGCCAGTAAACAGCTCTCCTCCAACATCTTAGTGTAGGATGTGTAGGAAGGAACTGTAGATGCTGGTTTACACAAAATGCTGGAGTAACTCAGCGGGTCAGACAGCATCTCTGGAGAAAAGGAAAAGGTGACGTTTCGGGTCAAGACCCTTCTCCCTCCGGCCCTTAGAATTTTTTATTTCTAACTGCTGGTGTGAGTGACATCAGCCGTCTTAACATTTCCACTCTCCTTACCTACTCTAACAAAGAATCTGAAGAAGGGTCTCGACCTCAAACGTCACCTATTCCTTTTCTCCATACTGGGGCCAAATCACAGTAGTCGACTGGAGATTGGTTCTACTGCTAAATCTGGCTACAGGCAGGATGAAAGAGAAAGTGACAACGAAGGAAAGAAGAGAAAGACATTCATTGATGTATTATCTTTCATAACCTCAGACCATGCGATTCCAAAACGGCAAAATATTTTTAAATGGAAGAAACGTGTGATCAATCCGTGTACAATATTTGCCACACTTTGAAAAGTTTAAAGAGTCAAGGCAGCACTTAATGTGCTTGCGAATTCCAATGGGAGTGAAACTTAATGGTGAAGGCAGAATCCTCCAGTTGACTGTGGCTGTAAAAATGCTGTCTTTCTTGTTTAACTATTGTCTTTGTTCAGTGTACCTTTATCAAGCCAATCTTCCCACCGTCTGCTTCTGGGTGAGAGGGGAACCTAAAACTTTATACCAGAGCTACACATTAGACAAAACTCCACTTGTGGATCAGGAGATATTAGTATTAAAGTGGAATATTACAAATTACAGCACTTTCTTCCAAGAGCAGGATTTGAGACTGTTACAGTTTATGTTAGAGTCAGTATAACGAAAGCTATCAGGTTGTTTTGCAACTAGTTATAAGTAAATTGCGCGTGGCTTTTGATATTTGTAAAACTTTAGACTTTAGAGATACAGCACGGAAACGGACCCTTCGGCCCAGCGAGTCCGTGCCGAACAGCGATCACCCCGCACACTAACACTATCCTACACCCTAAGGATAATTTACAATTTTACCGAAGCCAATTAGCGTACAAACCTGTACGTCTTTGGAGTGTGGGAGGAAAGTGGAGCGCCCGGAGAAAACCCACGGCATCACAGGGAGAACGTACAAACTACGTACAGACAACACCCGTAGTCAAAATCAAACCCGGGTCTCTTACACTGCAAGGCAGCAACTCTACCGCTGCACCACCATGCCGTCCTATCTTAAACATTCTTTAAGCTTATTTGAAAGATCATGTTTAGTTTTAAGGTTGAATATTAGTGCAAGTGTAACATTTTAATGTTAGCATTTGGAGGAATTTCAGACTGCTTACGGTTAAACGAAAGGAAGATGCAAATTATTCAATGGCTGTGGTATGGAAATTCTAACACACAGGAATGCACGAGGTTGCAGGGAGTGGTGGAGTCAGCCTGGTCCATCACAGACACAGGCCTCTCCCACCATCAAAAGCATCTACACCAGGAGCTGCCTCCAGAAGGCGGCATCTATCATCGAGGATCATCACCATCCGGGCTGTGCCCTCTTCTCACTGCTACCGTCAGGCAGGAGGTCCCACACCACCAGGTTCAGGAACAGCTACTTTCTGACAACCATTACATTTTACGAACCGACCCACACAACCCTAGTGTGTGGGAAAGAACTGGAAATGCTGGTTTAAACCGAAGATAGACACAAAAATAAAAAATGTATTAAATTTCTTTATTTATATAGCACATTTTTAGTCAACTTGCATTGACCCCAAAGTGCTTCACACAATTACATTCACACACACAGGCAAAGATGGGTGAAGTGTCTTGCCCAAGGACACAACGACAGTATGCACTCCAAGCGGGATTCGAACCAGCTACCTTCCGGTTGCCAGCCGAACACTTAGCCCATTGCACCATCTGTCGTCCCAGGATTTCCCAGGAGTAACTCACTGGGACAGGTAGCATCGCTGGAGAAAAGGAATAGGTGACGTTTCGGGTCGAGACCCTTCTTCAGGTGGACCCGAAACGTCACCTATTTCTTTTCTCCAGAGACGCTGTCTGACCCGCTGAGTTACTCCAGCTTTTTGTGTCTGTCTTCTCCACAAACCCTAATCCTATCTCGTCAAACAGAAAACTTTTCTCTGTACCTCGGTACACAGGACAATAAACTAAACTAAACACAGTCTTAGAATAAAGGGGAAACCATTTAAGACTGAGGTGAGAAAAAAAACGTTTTCACCCAGAGAGCTGTGAATTTGTGGAATTCCCTGCCACAGAGGGCAGTGAGGGCCAAATCACTGGGTGGATTTAAGAGCGAGTTAAGATAGAGCTCTAGGGGCTAGTGGAGTCAAGGGATATGGGGCGAAGGCAGGCACGGGTTATTGAATGCCATGATCACATTGAATGGTGGTGCTAGCTCGAAGGGCCGAATGGCCTCCTCCTGCACCTATTCTCTATGTTTCTAAAAACTATGAACCACCTTTTACGCGATCAAGAGTTTGGTTTCAAATCACGTCCTTCCACTAATGTCTTGTTTCGTTTCAGTCTCTTTCACTGTCATCTGATTTGTATGATGTTTGTATAAATGATATGTCATTTGGGTTTGTGCGTGCTGTCAAAATGCCTATGGTGTTGCCCCATGCAAGATTTCCATTGCAGGTCTATCTCACCATACTTGGGCATTTGCCAATAAACTCGTCAGACACAAAGCAGGTCAGACAGCATCTCTGGAGCAAAAAGGGTGGATGAGATTTCGGGTCGGGACCTTTTTTCTTGACAGTAAACTCGATTTGACTACCCTGTAAACAGAAACTATCCTTCCAAATAAACCTCATTCTCTCTACCGTAAACCTCAACCTTTTGCACTTCAATCCAGTCTACATGCAGGTCCAAGTCTCATTTTCAGTGTATTCTATAAGCATTTGTCCATTCAATGAAACCCTGTGAAATCTCATCCAGGCTTGCAACAATACATCAAAAACATCAGCCTTCCCCACAATCAACCTACGTACCTGCTTCTCTTTCCTGCTAATCGCTACCGCTAAATAAATAAAGAACTTGTACACGGTGAACATTATTGCTAACAGACCGCGGGAGAAATCTTTCTTGGTGCGAAATTATTTGCAAAGGAATCACTTCCCATTAACTTCTCCCTGTTCTATCTTTACAGATCACGTTATAAATAAACGTTGTTTTCCCCCCCTCTATCTTCGTGCCTTGTTTTTTTTTTTGCGGTGCTATCTATTTAAAAATTTGAAATGAAATTTTGACCAACTCAGTAAAACACCACTCACCTCATGTGCAGCTGAAGGGATGATGAGGGACAGTGCTCAGGTGAGTGGCAAGCAGCGAGTTTTATTCAAATTGGGTGGGGTTTAGCGACGTCAGAGCAGCCTGGCGTTGCGGGATTGACAGAGAGAAAGGAATAAAAGGAAAGGAATTCAAGTCTGTACCTCTGGACGGCGAGTTTCTGACCCCCCCCCCCCCCCCCCCCCCCCCCCCGCGGTGAATCTAACACTAAGCAACATGGTCACACAAGCGGTGGCGATGGGCTGGGCTGCATGGACGCAGAAGTCCAGCATGGAGTCAAAAGTTCACAATGCATTGCCCAGAAACTTGGCTTTTCAAGTCTTTATTCATGTTATTACAAGTTCACAAGTTATAGGGGTAGAATTAAGCCATTCGGCCCATCGAGTCCACTCTGCCATTCAATCATGGCTGATCTCTGCCTCCTAATCCCATTTCCCTGCCTTCTCCCCATAACCGTTGACACCCGTTCTAATCAAGAACTTGTCTATCCCAGCCTTAAAAATATCCACTGACCTGCCTCCACAACCCTCTGTGGCAATGAGTTCCACAGATTAACTACCCTTTGACTAAAGAAGTTCCTCCTCACCTCCTTTCTAAAAGAGCGCCCTTTAATTCTGAGACTATGAGCTCTGGTCCTAGACTCTCCCACAAGTGGAAACATCCTTTCCACATCCACTCTATCTATGCCTTTCATTATTCTGTAAATTTCAATGCCCCCCCCCCCCCCCCCCCTCTCAACCTAGAGGCCCAGTGCTGTCAAATGCTCATCATATGCTAACCCACTCATTCCTGGAATCATTCTTCCAGGAATCATCCCTATTGCCACAAGGTATACAGATTATTGCTCTAATGCTGCAACTGAATCATCCTACCACAACCAGAGCAATCATGAACTACTATCTACCTTGAAGATAGACGCAAAATGCTGGAGTAACGCAGCAGGACAGGCAGCAGCTGTCTGAAGAAGGGTCTCGTCCCAAAACGTCACCCATTCCTTCTCTCCGGAGATGCTGTGTGTCCTGCTGAGTTACTCCAGCACTTTGTGTCGATTTACAATCTATCTCGTAGGTGACCCTCAGACTCTCCTTGATCGGACTGTGTTGGCTTTACCTTGCACTAAACATTATTCATTTATCATGTACAGTGGCTTGCAAAAGTATTCATACCCCTTGAACTTTTCCACATTTTGTCACGTTACAACCACAAACGTAAATGTATTTTATTGGGATTTTATGTGATAGACCAACACAAAGTGGTGCATAATTGTGAAGTGGAAGGAAAATGATACATGGTTTTCAAATTTTTTTACAAATAAAAATCTGAAAAGTGTGGCGTGCAAAAGTATTCAGCCACCCTGAGTCAATACTTTGTAGAACCACCTTTCGCTGCAATTACAGTTGCAAGTCTTTTGGGGTATGTCTCTACCAGCTTTGCACATCTAGAGACTGAAATTTTTCCCCATTCTTCTTTGCAAAATAGCTCCAGCTCAGTCAGATTGGATGGAGAGCGTCTGTGAACAGCAATTTTCAAGTCTTGCCAGATATTCTCAATTGGATTTAGGTCTGGACTTTGACTGGGCCATTCTAACACATGAATATGCTTTGATCTAAACCATTCCATTGTAGCTCTGGCTGTATGTTTAGGGTCGTTGTCCTGCTGGAAGGTAAACCTTCGCCCCAGTCTCAAGTCTTTTGCAGACTCTAACAGGTTTTCTCCAAGATTGCCCTGTATTTGCCTCCATCCATCTTCCTATCAACTCTGACCAGCTTCCCTGTCCCTGCTGAAGAAAGCATCCCCACAGCATGATGCTGCCACCACCATGTTTCACAGTGGGGATGGTGTGTTCAGGGTGATGTGCAGTGTTAGTTTTCGCCACACATAGCGTTTTGCATTTAGGCCAAAAACTTCAATTTTGGTCTCATCTGACCAGAGCACCTTCCTCCACATGTTTGCTGTGTCCCCCACATGGCTTGTGGCAAACTGCAAACGGGACTTCTTATGGCTTTTTTTCAACAATGGCTTTCTTCTTGCCACTCTTCCATAAAGGCCCGATTTGTGGAGTGCACGACTAATAGTTGTCCTGTGGACAGATTCTCCCACCTGAGCTGTGGATCTCTGCAGCTCCTCCAGAGTTACCATGGGCCTCTTGGCTGCTTCTCTGATCAATGCTTTCCTTGCCCGGCCTGTCAGTTTAGGTGGACGGCCATGTCTTGGTAGGTTTGCAGTTGTGCCATACTCTTTCCATTTTCGGATGATGGATTGAACAGTGCTCCGTGAGATGTTCAAAGCTTGGGATATTTTTTTATAACCTAACCCTGCTTTAAACTTCTCCACAACTTTATCCCTGACCTGTCTGGTGTGTTCCTTGGGCTTCATGATGCTGTTTGTTCACTAATGTTCTCTAACAAACCTCTGAGGCCTTCACAGAACAGCTGTATTTATACTGAGATTAGATAATAATAATAATAATAATAATAATAATAATATCTTTTATTGTCATTGCACGTCAGTGCAACGAGATTTAGTGTGCAGCTCCACTGATGTACAAGAAAGGTAAATAAATACAATACATAAATAAGCAAGCTGAATTGATTGACGTGACCATCTGAGGGAGACTGTCCAAAGGGGGTGGGTGGGGGGGCACTCATTAGGGCCGGTTCAGAGCCGCTATAGCTCCTGGGATAAAACTGTTCCTGAGTCTGGAGGTTCGGGCGTAGAAGGCCTTGTAACGTCTGCCGGAGGGAAGTAGTTGAAACAGACCGTGGCAGGGGTGTGATGAGCCCTTATGGATGCTGAGGGCCTTCCTGAGGCACCGCGTGTGGTAGATGCCCTCCAAGGCTGGTAGCTCTGTCCCGATGATCCGCTGCGCTCTGTTGACGACGTGCTGAAGAGCTCTCCTCTCCGCTTCCGTGCAGCTGAGATACCACAAAGAGATGTCATACGTTAGTATGCTCTCTGTGGTGCAGCGGTAGAACGTTGTCAGCAGCTGTTGGGGCAGACCAGTCTTTTTTAATGTCCTCAGGAAGAACAGTCGTTGCTGTGCCTTCTTGACCAGCGCGGCGGTGTTTGTGGACCATGTGAGGTCTTCTGAAAAGTGAGTGCCCAGAAACTTAAAGCTGGACACTCTCTCCACACTTTCCCCGTAAATGGAGATTGGGGCGTATTCTCCAGAATGGGACCTCCTGAAGTCAATAATCAGCTCCTTGGTCTTGGAGGTGTTTAGTGCCAAGTTGTTATTGGCGCACCAGACCGCCAGGTTCTGCACCTCCGCTCTGTATTTTGTTTCATCACCGTTGGTGATCAGCCCAATCACTGTTGTGTCGTCTGCAAACTTCACGATGGTGTTGGTGTCGAATGCAGGGACACAGTCGTGAGTGAAGAGGGAGTAGAGCATGGGGCTTAGTACACAGCCCTGTGGTGTGCCGGTGCTCAGGGTGATGGTGGAGGACAGGTGCGGGCCCAGTCTCACTGCCTGCGGTCGCTCCGTGAGAAAGTTCAGGATCCAAGCGCATATCGGTGAGCTGAGGCCTAGCTGGTGGAGTTTGGTGGTGAGCTTGGTGGGGATGACCGTATTGAATGCAGAGCTATAGTCAATGAAGAGCATCCTCACATACGTGCCCTGTCTGTCCAGGTGAGTCAGGACAGTGTGAAGGGCCAGAGAGATGGCATCCTCTGTCGATCTATTTGCCCTGTATGCAAATTGATGGGAGTCCAGTGAGGCAGGGATGCTGGATTTAATATGGGAGAGGACCAGCCTTTCGGAGCACTTCATAGGGATTGGAGTCAGGGCAACCGGCCGGTAGTCGTTGAGGTTGGTGATTTTGGACTTTTTCGGCACCGGCACTATGGTGGCTGTTTTCAGGCACTTGGGGACCGTTGCCAGAGATAGAGATAGAATTGAAGATTCTCGTGAATACCTCTGCCAGCTGTCCAGCACAGTCCTTTAATACTCTTCCCTGGACTCCATCCGGGCCTGCAGCCTTGCGTGGATTGATCCTACGCAGAGCGCACTGTACCTCCTGAGTGCTCAGTGTTAAGGCCTGTCCCTCCGCAATGGCCGGGGTTATTCCACACCTGGTGGTGTTGCCAGTTTCGAACCGGGCAAAGAAGGTGTTTAGTTCGTTGGCCAGTGTGATATCACCGTGGGGGCAGGCAGGGCTGCTCTTGTAGTCAGTGATGTCCCTGACACCCTGCCACATGCTTCTGGTGTCCGCGGTATTGAAGTGGTCTTCTACCCTTTGCCTGTGGATGACTTTGAACTTTTTTATGCCTTTGTTCAGGTTCAACCTGGCCGCACTGTAAGCACCCTTAGCAGATCCTGAACCTCCTTGTTCATCCAGGGTTTCCGGTTTGGGAACATCTCTATTTTCTTGTCCACTGTGACAGTCTCCACACAGCAGTTGATGTAGGAGAGCACAGTGGATGTGTACTCCTCCAAGTCTATCTCTGTACCACTGGTAGCCTGTTGTGCAAACAGGTCCCAGTCGGTGCGATCAAAGCAGTCCTGGAGTTGTAGGGTGGCGTCCTCGGGCCATATTTTGACCGTCCTTATTGCAGGTTTGGTCTTGCGGATGAGGGGTTTGTATGCAGGCAGTAGAAACAGTGAGAGGTGATCGGATTGTCCCAGGGATGGGCAGGGGAGAGCTCTGTATGCGTCCTTGATGTTGGTGTACACTTTATCCAACGTGTTTGAGCCCCTGGTAGGGCACTGCACATGCTGGTGGAATTTGCGGAGTGTGGCACGTAGGTCGACCTGGTTAAAGTCCCCTGCAACAATGAAGGCACCGTCGGGGTGAGCATCCTGCTGCTTACTGATGGCCGAGTGCAGCTGTGCTAGTGCTAGGTTAGCATTAGCCTGTGGTGGGATGTATATGGCCATGATGATAACCACAGTAAACTCCCGAGGCAGGTAAAACTGTCTACATTTAAGCAGTAGGTATTCCAGGTCAGGGGAACAGTAGCTCTCTATTGCAGTGTGGTTGGTACACACAAGTGGACTCTATTTACTAATTAGGTGACTTCTGAAGGCAATTGGTTGCACTGGATTTTATTTAGGGGTATCAGAGTAAAGGGGGCTGAATACTTTTGCACGCCACACTTTTCAGTTTTTTATTTGTAAAAAAAGTTGAAAACCATGTATCATTTTCCTTCCACTTCACAATTATGCGCCACTTTGTGTTGGTCTATCACATAAAATCCCAATAAAATACATTTACGTTTGTGGTTGTAACGTGACAAAATGTGGAAAAGTTCAAGGGGTATGAATACTTTTGCAAGCCACTGTATCTATACACTGTAAATGGCTCATTAGTAATCATGTATTGTCTTTCCGCTGACTGGTTAGCACCCAACAAAAGCTTTTCACTCTACATCGGTACACGGGACAATAGACTAAACTGAAGTTCCGCTTTTGAAATTTCTTGCTGAAACTTAGCTCCAAGTGTGTACAGTTCTTTAGTCAGAGGGTGGCGAATCTGTGGAATTCTTTGCCACAAAAGGCAGAGTTCAAGACATTGGGTATTTTTAAGGCGGAGATAGATGGAGCGCATCAAAGGTTACGGGGAGAAGGCAAAATAATGGGATTGGATCAGAAGGAGTTTCATCCCAGAGGCCATTAGGACTGTAAACTCTTATCTCACCAGGGACTAACTTACTGTACCAATTTACTGTTGTGTTGTGTCTTTTTAAAATTGCTGTTTTTTTCTCACAAATATGTAATTACTGATTCTGTTCTATTCTGTTTTGTAGGGGTTTTTTTGCACAATCCGCAAGCATTGCCACTTTTCATTTCACTGCACATCTCGTATGCGTATGTGACAAATAAACTTGACTTGACTTGACTTGAGATACACCGACTTAGAAACTCCATTTTTGCACCTCAATTTAAGAAGGCATGCAAAGAAAAGCCTGGGATCTATAGACTGGTATGCCTAACTGAAAGTTACTGGAGAGGATTCTGAGGGATAATACTGTATATACATGCATCTGGGAAGACTGAGGATCATTAAGGATTATCAACATGGTTTTGTGTGTTAGAATATGATTACGTTTTTCGGAGAAGTAACCAAGAAGGTTGATGAGGGCAGGCCATAGACATAGTCTCTATGGACTTCAGCAAGGCCTTTGATAAGGTCCTGCATGGTAGGATGCTCTGGAAGGTTAGATCACATGGTGTCCAGAAAGAGTTAGATGACTGTATACAAAATTGGATTCAAGTATTGGTGGAAGAGTGTTTTTCAGACTGAAAGCCTGTGAGTACTGGTGTGCTTCAGGGATCAGAGCTGGGCCCATTGCAGTTTGTCATCCACATCAACAATTTGGATGAAAATATATAAGGCATGATAGTAAGTTTGAAGATGACACCAAAATAGACAAAGACGGAAATCAAGAATTACAGCAGGCTCTTGTTCATCTGAGCATATAGCTGAAGGAATGGCTAATAAGAGTTTAATTCAGATAAGTCTGAGGTAATGCATTTTGAGAAGTGTCACAAGGGCAGTGGAGGGCAGGGCTCTGGGGAGTGTTGTGGAACAGAGGGATCTTGAAGTATATGAAAGAGGGGCCATGGGTAGATGAAGTGGTCAAGAAGTAAAAAGGTGAAAGGTATTTCTACTTGTCAATTAATTAGTTATTAGAGAACAATTGGTTTATTTTACCTTTGTTGTTTCCCCAGATTGCATCGAAAGAGTGCCTGGATAGAGTGGATGTGGAGAGGGTGTTTCCACCAGCGAGAAGAAGGTCACCCATTCCTACTCTTCAGAGATGCTTCCTGTCCCACGAAAGCAAAAAACGTAATTTCTTAGAAATTAATTTGTAAGCTAGCTGAGAATGTGAAGGGCAGCACCTGACAAACACAGAGGTGTAAAATGTCGGAGAGTTTCCCCAAGGGAACTCTGAAGCAACAAAGGATTGGCTGCTGTAATAATGTTACTTAAGGTCACTTCTCTAAGATTCGGAATTCCTTTACAAGATCCTGCCGTAGAGTGGGAGAAGATTCGAATCAATAATCTCCTCAAGTGCTCTCTTGCATTTGTCTGGATTTCAGGCACCTGCACTAAACACCACTTAAAGTCATAGAGTCATACTCTATGGAACAGGCCCCTTGGCCCAACTTGCCCACGCCGGCCAACATTTCCCACCAGTGTCACCTGACTGCGTTTGGCCCATATCCCTCTAAACCTACCCTATCCATGTACCTGTCTAAATGTTTCTTAAACGTTGCGATAGTACCTGCCTCAGCTATCTCCTCCGGCAGCTTCTTGCAACAGTTCACTGTCCGTACCCTGCGTTCCACACTGCCCGCCATGTGCTGGCACCACCAGGCCCACGCTCTGACTCTGACACTCCCGCGATTCAGGCAATCTATCCTTTCCATGATTTTATAAACCTCTGTAAGGTCATTCCTCAGTTTCCTATCTTGCAGTGACAGTAAATCCAGCTGAAAAAATCTCTCGATATAATTGCAAACCTCCATTCTCGGCAGCATACTGTGCATCTCTCTGTTGTAGCCCCATCCACCCTGCAGTGTGGTGACCAGAAATGTACACAATGCTTTAAGCGCATTCCATCTTATGTTTTTTACATCTTATATCCCAACTCAAGGAAGAAACTAAAAGCTGGAGTAACTCAGCGGGTCAGACAGCATCCCTGGTGAAAAGCAATAGGTGACATTTTGAGGCGAGACCCTTCTGAGCCTATTCCTTTTATCCAGAGATGCTGCCCGACCCGCTGAGTTACTCCAGCACTTTGTGTCTCTTTTGGTAGGATAACATAGAACTGGTGTGAACAGTTGATGGATCGATGGTTGGCATGGATCTGGTGGGCTGTAGGGTCTGTTTCAACTCTGTATCCCTAAATGATGTCTCGCTGTTAAATGTTTTAAAATTACTTTAGCTGAAACTTCGATATTTTGTTCTCGGAACCTTTATTATAAATGAATACCGAAAGTGTGCTGCACTGAAGTACAAATAAATTACACAACCCCCCTTTTGTTTTCAGGCCACCACCTTATTCTTTGTTGAATACTTTCTTCCCGCCAAACCCTGCCAAACCTGATTATCTAGTTTGTTGCATCCTTGTTTTACACAATAACGCTGGTGAAAGTTCTCATTCTGATGCTGAGGTTTAAGGAATGATTTTTAAAGTCAGTCTTCCTTTTTTCTGTTCGCAGGTAATAATTTTTTATCATAATGCAAACTTTCGGAATGTCATCTGAATCGCCCAGACACAAGCAAAATTTAAACAATGTTATTTATATTAATATCAAAAAAGATATGTTGCAGAAAAATAAAATGTTACTGGTTCTTGAAATACAGTGCTCTCTTGCAGTGAGAGGTGATCGGATCCAAGCGCATATCGGTGAGCTGAGGCCTAGCTGGTGGAGTTTGGTGGTGAGCTTGGTGGGGATGAATGCAGAGCTATAGTCAATGAAGAGCATCCTCACATACGTTCCCTGTCTGTCCAGGTGAGTCAGGACAGTGTGAAGGGCCAGAGAGATGGCATCCTCTGTCGATCTATTTGCCCAGTATGCAAATTGATGGGAGTCCAGTGAGGCAGGGATGCTGGATTTAATATGGGAGAGGACCAGCCTTTCGAAGCACTTCATAGGGATTGGAGTTAGGGCAACCGGGCGATAGTCGTTGAGGTTGGTGATTTTGGACTTTTTCGGCACCGGCACTATGGTGGCTGTTTTCAGGCACTTGGGGACCGTTGCCAGAGATAGAGATAGAATTGAAGATTCTCGTGAATACCTCCGCCAGCTGTCCAGCACAGTCCTTTAATACTCTTCCCTGGACTCCATCCGGGCCTGCAGCCTTGCGTGGATTGATCCTACGCAGAGCGCACTGTACCTCCTGAGTGCTCAGTGTTAAGGCCTGTCCCTCCGCAATGGCCAGGGTTATTCCACACCTGGTGGTGTTGCCAGTTTCGAACCGGGCAAAGAAGGTGTTTAGTTCGTTGGCCAGTGTGATATCACCGTGGGGGCAGGCGGGGCTGCTCTTGTAGTCAGTGATGTCCCTGACACCCTGCCACATGCTTCTGGTGTCCGCGGTATTGAAGTGGTCTTCTACCCTTTGCCTGTGGATGACTTTGACCTTTTTTATGCCTTTGTTCAGGTTCGACCTGGCCGCACTGTAAGCAGAAGTGTCCCTGGATTTAGAGGCATTGTTGCGTGCCCTTAGCAGATCCTGAACCTCCTTGTTCATCCAGGGTTTCCGGTTTGGGAACATCTTTATTTGCTTGTCCACTGTGACAGTCTCCACACAGCAGTTGATGTAGGAGAGCACAGTGGATGTGTACTCCTCCAAGTCTATCTCTGTACCACTGGTAACCTGTTGTGCAAACAGGTCCCAGTCGGTGCGATCAAAGCAGTCCTGGAGTTGTAGGGTGGCGTCCTCGGGCCATATTTTGACCGTCCTTATTGCAGGTTTGGTCTTGCGGATGAAGGGTCTGTATGCAGGCAGTAGAAACAGTGAGAGGTGATCGGATTGTCCCAGGGATGGGCAGGGGAGAGCTCTGTATGCGTCCTTGATGTTGGTGTACACTTTATCCAACGTGTTTGAGCCCCTGGTAGGGCACTGCACATGCTGGTGGAATTTGCGGAGTGTGGCACGTAGGTCGACCTGGTTAAAGTCCCCTGCAACAATGAAGGCACCGTCGGGGTGAGCATCCTGCTGCTTACTGCTGGCCGAGTGCAGCTGAGCTAGTGCTAGGTTAGCATTAGCCTGTGGTGGGATGTATATGGCCATGATGATAACCACAGTAAACTCCCGAGGCAGGTAAAACGGCCTACATTTAAGCAGTAGGTATTCCAGGTCAGGGGAACAGTAGCTCTCTATTGCAGTGTGGTTGGTACACACAAGTGGACTCTATTTACTAATTAGGTGACTTCTGAAGGCAATTGGTTGCACTGGATTTTATTAAGGGGTATCAGAGTAAAGGGGGCTGAATACTTTTGCACGCCACACTTTTCAGTTTTTTATTTGTAAAAAAAGTTGAAAACCATGTATCATTTTCCTTCCACTTCACAATTATGCGCCACTTTGTGTTGGTCTATCACATAAAATCCCAATAAAATACATTTACGTTTGTGGTTGTAACGTGACAAAATGTGGAAAGGTTCAAGGGGTATGAATACTTTTGCAAGCCACTGTATCTATACACTGTAAATGGCTCATTAGTAATCATGTATTGTCTTTCCGCTGACTGGTTAGCACCCAACAAAAGCTTTTCACTCTACATCGGTACACGGGACAATAGACTAAACTGAAGTTCCGCTTTTGAAATTTCTTGCTGAAACTTAGCTCCAAGTGTGTACAGTTCTTTAGTCAGAGGGTGGCGAATCTGTGGAATTCTTTGCCACAGAAGGCAGAGTTCAAGACATTGGGTATTTTTAAGGCGGAGATAGATGGAGAGCATCAAAGGTTACGGGGAGAAGGCAAAATAATGGGATTGGATCAGAAGGAGTTTCATCCCAGAGGCCATTAGGACTGTAAACTCTTATCTCACCAGGGACTAACTTACTGTACCAATTTATTGTTGTGTGTCTTTTTAAAATTGCTGTTTTTTTCTCACAAATATGTAATTACTGATTCTGTTCTATTCTGTTTCGTAGGGTTTTTTTTTGCACAATCCGCTGGCATTGCCACTTTTCATTTCACTGCACATCTCGTATGCGTATGTGACAAATAAACTTGACTTGACTTGAGATACACCGACTTAGAAACTCCATTTTTGCACCTCAATTTAAGAAGGCATGCAAAGAAAAGCCTGGGATCTATAGACTGGTATGCCTAACTGAAAGTTACTGGTGAGGATTCTGAGGGATAATACTGTATATACATGCATTTGGGAAGACTGAGGATCATTAAGGATTATCAACATGGTTTTGTGTGTTAGAATATGATTACGTTTTTCGGAGAAGTAACCAAGAAGGTTGATGAGGGCAGGCCATAGACATAGTCTCTATGGACTTCAGCAAGGCCTTTGATAAGGTCCTGCATGGTAGGATGCTCTGGAAGGTTAGATCACATGGTGTCCAGAAAGAGTTAGGTGACTGCATACAAAATTGGATTCAAGTATTGGTGGAACAGTGTTTTTCAGACTGAAAGCCTGTGAGTACTGGTGTGCTTCAGGGATCAGAGCTGGGCCCATTGCAGTTTGTCATCCACATCAACAATTTGGATGAAAATATATAAGGCATGATAGTAAGTTTGAAGATGACACCAAAATAGACAAAGACGGAAATCAAGAATTACAGCAGGCTCTTGTTCATCTGAGCATATAGCTGAAGGAATGGCTAATAAGAGTTTAATTCAGATAAGTCTGAGGTAATGCATTTTGAGAAGTGTCACAAGGGCAGTGGAGGGCAGGGCTCTGGGGAGTGTTGTGGAACAGAGGGATCTTGAAGTATATGAAAGAGGGGCCATGGGTAGATGAAGTGGTCAAGAAGTAAAAATGTGAAAGGTATTTCTACTTGTCAATGAATTAGTTATTAGAGAACAATTGGTTTATTTTACCTTTGTTGTTTCCCCAGATTGCATCGAAAGAGTGCCTGGATAGAGTGGATGTGGAGAGGGTGTTTCCACCAGCGGGAAGAAGGTCACCCATTCCTACTCTTCAGAGATGCTTCCTGTCCCACTGAGTTACTCCAGCAATTAGTGTCTATCTTCAGTTTAAACCAACATCTGCAGTTCCTTCCTACACATCAAAAAAGATCTGGGTGTGGAAAGCAAAAAAACTGAATGCTGAAGAAATTGGAAATTTACACAAAAAGTGCTGGAAGTACGTTCCGCTAACCTTTTTTCTGCAATGTTACTTTTGTTTTTAATATATAGATAATGTCATTTAAATATAAATAATGCCATTTGAATCGTCACAGATCGTGCAGCATCTGTACATACAGGAACAGTAAATTATTTCAGGTTTTGACTTTTCACCTGCACAAGGAAAAGTTGTAAAACAGGAATTTTAGATTATGAAATATAATATCAACATTTTTGTTTTCATTTTTGAAAGGCTTTACTTTGTTTAAATATTTGTTCTGATGTGTAAAGGTCCATGACGTGCTCTGAGCAGATTATACTGTATTTCAAGAACCAGTAACATTTTATTTTTCTGCAACATATCTTTTTTGATATTAATATAAATAACATTATTTAAATTTTGCTTGTGTCTGGGCGATTCAGATGACATTCCGAAAGTTTGCATTATGATAAAAAATTATTACCTGCGAACAAAAAAAAGGAAGACTGACTTTAAAAATCATTCCTTAAACCTCAGCATCAGAATGAGAACTTTCACCAGCGTTATTGTGTAAAACAAGGATGCAACAAACTAGATAATCAGGTTTGGCAGGGTTTGGCGGGAAGAAAGTATTCAACAAAGAGTCATAAGGTGGTGGCCTGAAAACAAAAGGGGGGTTGTGTAATTTATTTGTACTTCAGTGCAGCACACTTTCGGTATTCATTTATAATAAAGGTTCCGAGAACAAAATATCGAAGTTTCAGCTAAAGTAATTTTAAAACATTTAACAGCAAGACATAATTTAGGATACAGAGTTGAAACAGACCCTACAGCCCACCAGATCCATGCCAACCATCAATCCGTCAACTGTTCACACCAGTTCTATGTTATCCTACCAAAAGAGACACAAAGTGCTGGAGTAACTCAGCGGGTCGGGCAGCATCCCTGAGGAACATGAAGATGTAACGATTTGGGTTGGGAACCTTCTACAGACGTTGGGTTTGAAGACGGATCCTGACCTGAATTGTCACGAGTCATGTTGTCTGAAGATGCCACCTGACCCGCTGTAAACCAACATCTGCATCTGTCCACACTAGTATGTTATTACATTTCTCATCCACTCCGTACACACCAGAGGGCCAATTAGCCTACAAACCCACACATTTTTGGGGAGTGGGAGGAAACCGGAGCAACGGGAGGAAACCAAAGGGTTCACAGGGAGAACGTGCAAACTCCACACAGACAGCACTGGAGGTCAGGATCAAAGCCGGATCTCTGGCACTGTGAGGTCACAGCTCTACCCGCTGTGTCGGAGATAAATTCATAAGTGATTGGAGCAGAATTAAGCCATTTGGCCCATCGTCTACTGTACCATTCAATCATAGCTGATATATTTTTTCCATCAACCCCATTCTCCTGCCTTCTCTCCATAACCCCTGAAACCGGTACAAATCAAGATCTGGAAGGTTTGATACATGAGATTTAATCATGGCAAAGCGAGGTCAGGGGAGATCAACCTGTGGGTGGACCCACAGCATAAATGGCAGCGACCTTAAGATCGTTGATTTACAGAGGCTCCTTATGGAGCAAGACCATAACGCCCAAAACGTGGCAACACTAATGGATATGGTAGTGAGAAGACATTTCCATGCTTTTAAACGCTTGCCTTTATTAGGCTAAGGCCTTGAGTAGGGGAAATGTGTCGGAAGGAACTGCAGATGCTGGTTTAAACCAAAGATAGACACAAAATGCTGGAGTAACTCAGCGGGTCTGGCAGCATCTCTGGATAAAAGGAATAGGCTCAGAAGGGTCTCGCCTCAAAATGTCACCTATTGCTTTTCACCAGGGATGCTGTCTGACCCGCTGAGTTACTCCAGCTTTTAGTTTCTTCCTTGAGTTGGGATATAAGATGTAAAAAACATAAGATGGAATGCGCTTAAAGCATTGTGTACATTTCTGGTCACCACACTGCAGGGTGGATGGGGCTACAACAGAGAGATGCACAGTATGCTGCCTAGAATGGAGGTTTGCAATTATATCGAGAGATTTTTTCAGCTGGATTTACTGTCAATGCAAGATAGGAAACTGAGGAATGACCTTACAGAGGTTTATAAAATCATGGAAAGGATAGATTGCCTGAATCGCGGGAGTGTCAGAGTCAGAGCGTGGGCCTGGTGGTGCCAGCACATGGCGGGCAGTGTGGAACGCAGGGTACGGACAGTGAACTGTTGCGAGAAGCTGCCGGAGGAGATAGCTGAGGCAGGTACTATCGCAACGTTTAAGAAACATTTAGACAGGTACATGGATAGGGTAGGTTTAGAGGGATATGGGCCAAACGCAGTCAGGTGACACTGGTGGGAAATGTTGGCCGGCGTGGGCAAGTTGGGCCAAGGGGCCTGTTCCATAGAGTATGACTCTATGACTTTAAGTGGTGTTTAGTGCAGGTGCCTGAAATCCAGACAAATGCAAGAGAGCACTTGAGGAGATTATTGATTCGAATCTTCTCCGACTCTACGGCAGGATCTTGTAAAGGAATTCCGAATCTTAGAGAAGTGACCTTAAGTAACATTATTACAGCAGCCAATCCTTTGTTGCTTCAGAGTTCCCTTGGGGGAAAATCTCCGACACTTTACACCTCTGTGTTTGTCAGGTGCTGCCCTTCACATTCTCAGCTCGCTTACAAATTAATTTCTAAGAAATTACGTTTTTTGCTTTCGTGTGAAAATTCATGCTGCAGGACAGTACGATGGCACAGCTGGTAGAACATCTGCCTCACAGTGCCAGGGACCCGGGTTCGATCCCGACCTCAGGTGATGTCTGTGGGTGAAACGTCACCGATCCATGTTCTCCAGAGATGCTGCCTGAGCCGCTGAGTTACTCCGGCACTTTGTGCCTTGATATCCAGAAAGGAGATGGTGCTTTTAGGTCCCAATGTATTGAAAATGTTCCCCCACAAGCTGTCAAAGGTATGTCGTGTACAGCAGCAGAGTTGGTAGAGCTGCTGCCTTAATGCTCCAGAGAACCTGGCCCCATACTGACCTTGGGGAACGTCTGTGTGGAGTTTGCACGTTCTCTCTGTGACCACTTTTTCTCACAGAGAGTGGTGTCTGTGGAATTCTCAGCCTCAGAGGGCGGTGGAGGCAGGTTCTCTGGATGCTTTCAAGAGAGAGCTAGATAGGGCTCTTAAAAATAGCGGAGTCAGGGGATATGGGGAGAAGGCAGGAACGGGATACTGATTGGGGATGATCAGCCATGATCACATTGAATGGCGGTGCTGGCTCGAAGGGCCAAATGGCCTACTCCTGCACCTATTGTCTATTGTCTGTTGTCTATTGACCACGTGGGTTTCCTCCGGGTGCTCCAGATTCCTCAAACAGCCCAAAGACGTGCAGGTTTATAGGTTAATTGGCATTTGTAAATTGACCCTAATGTGTAGGGAGTGGATGCAAAAGTGGGATAGCATAGAACTAGTATGAATGGATGATCATCGTGGACTCAGTAGGCCGAAGGGCCCATTTCCACGTTGTATCTATAAAGAACTAAAGGTAAAAAGAATGTTAATACACCTTGCAAGCAACATGGACTGGTCATGATTTTTCTTTTCTTTTTTGACCACACCATTCTTATCAAGATATCCAAAATATTCCTATTTAATTCTGATGTCACACATTGTTACCTACTCATTAATCACTAATTACAATGTGCTCACAAAACATTGACTCAGTTGGGATGTTTTACACCATCGGGACAGATAAGCAAAAGGATTTGAGTATAGCAGCAGGGAGGTTCTACTGCAGTTGTACAGGGTCTTGGTGAGACCACACCTGGAGTATTGCGTACAGTTTTGGTCTCCAAATCTGAGGAAGGACATTATAGCCATAGAGGGAGTGCAGACAAGGTTCACCAGACTGATTCCTGGGATGTCAGGACTTTCATATGAAGAAAGACTGGATAGAATTGGCTTATACTCGCTAGAATTTAGGAGATTGAGAGGGGATCTTATAGAAACGTACAAAATTCTTATGGGGTTGGACAGGCTAGATGCAGGAAGATTGTTCCCGATGTTGGGGAAGTCCAGGACAAGGGGTCACAGCTTAAGGATAAGGGGGAAATCCTTTAGGACCGAGATGAGAAGAAACTTTTTCACACAGAGAGTGGTGAATCTCTGGAACTCTCTGCCACAGAGGGTAGTTGAGGCCAGTTCATTGGCTATATTTAAGAGGGAGTTAGATGTGGCCCTTGTGGCTAAAGGGATTAGGGGGTATGGAGAGAAGGCAGGTACGGGATACTGAGTTGGATGATCAGCCATGATCATATTGAATGGCGGTGCAGGCTCGAAGGGCCGAATGGCCTACTCCTGCACCTATTTTCTATGTATCTATGTATCTATAATAACGACCAGTTATAGAACCAATCCCAAGTTCAAAAGTTCAGAAGTGATAGGAGCAGAATTAGGCCAATGGGCCCAAGTCTACTCCGCCATTCAATCTTGGCTGATCTATCTTTCCCTCTTAACCCCATTCTTCTGCCTTCTCCCCATAACCTCTGACACCCGTACTAATCAAGAATCTGCCAGTCTCCGCTTTAGATATATCCATTGACTTGGCCTCCACAGCCTTCTGTGGCAAAGAATTCCACAGATTCACCACCCTCGGACTAAAGACATTTCTCCTCATCTCCTTCCTGAAAGAACTAGGTTTGTCGGTTAATTGGCTTCTGTAAATTGTCCCGAGTGTGCAGGACAATGCTAATGCGTGGGGTGATTGCTGGTCAGTGTGGTTTCCGCACAAGATCTCTGAAGTAAAGACTAAAATAAAGCTGGCCAAGTTTAAGGCGTTAGTTGCAGCTCGGAAACCACTAATGAAAATAGGTACTCAAGTGTTAAACATTAGAAGAGAGAAACTAGTGGGTCTGAAGGGTCCCCAACCAAAACATCGTCAACCCAGCCTGATGAAGAATGTAGAACAATACAGCACAAGAACACGCCCTTCAGCCCACAACCTCTGTTCCAAACATGAAACCCCACCCGGAAGGCCCATTGTTCTTCCCTCCATAGCTGCTGACTGAATCACTGAAATCCTCCACCTATGGTTAAATTGAGAACCGGATTGGATTTCAATTTAACCTTTCAGGTGTTTACATCAATTCAACCTCTGGCAGTCACGACCATCTTCTGTCATTTTGCTTATCCACAAACACAGGCAATCCCGTGATTTGAAAACAGGGACAGGTAAGGCAGGTTATAAAAGTTACGAGCCCTTGGTAACTATCGGGGTTGGCTATTTTAAGATTGCATAAGCAGTAACAATGAGGAAATATTCTAGATGTAGACACAAAATGCTGGAGTAATTCAGCGGGACAGGTAGTATCTCTGGAGAGAAGGAATGGGTGACCTTTTGGGTTGAGACCCTTCTTCAGACAAAGCTTTCTGCATTGTTCCAGTGGCTAAACAATTGACAATTCAACATTTAACATGTGACGCACAAACACAATGTTTTTTTCCATTACCTAATCTAATCTGGAACGCCTGCTGAAACTCCACAATATAAATTCAAAATGTTGTATTGAGTTCTTGTAACCTGGAAGTTTGAAAACGTACACCTCCAGATTCAGGGACAAGATTTTTCCCCAGCTGTTATCAGGCAACTGAACCATCCGATCACCAACTAGAGAGCGGTCCTGAGCTGCCATCTACCTCATTGGAGACCCTCGGACTATCCCGTCAATCAGACTTTCCTAGCCTTTATCTTGCATTAAACGTTATTCCCTTTAACCTGTCTCTGTACAACGTGGGCAACCTGATTGTATTCAAGTATGGCCTTTCCGCTAACGGCATAGCACGCAACGAAAAGAGATTTTCACTGTACCTCGTGACATTAAAATAAACTAGAGTACTCATATCCATTTATACCCAACGTTCTGGATCAATGTATAAAATTACTACAATCACTGGTACCTTGGTCTGTTTTCTGTTGGTCTGACCTCAACCCTGAGATATTGAATACAGTGCCTTAGTGAGAAGCAATGCCGAAAAGGAAGATAGGAAAGGAATGATGAACAGGTGCATATAGTCACCATTTCAAGTCAAGAGTGTTTTATTGTCATATGTCCCAGATAGAACAATGAAATTCTTACTTGCAGCAGCACAACAGAATATATAAACATAGTACACTGTAAACAATATAATAAACAAGAAAAAAAAGTTAAGTGTGTATATAGACATATATATATATACATATATTATATTAAACACAAACATCTGGAGTAATTCAGCATCTTCAGAAGGGTCTCAAACCGAAACGTCACCTATTCTATTTCTTCAGAGATGCTGTCTGACCCGCTGAGTTACTCATGCTTTTTGTGTCTATCTTTGGTTTAAACCAGCATCTGACAGTTCCTTCCTACACACTCCTATATTTTACATTAGTCTTCTTCCCAAATCCTTAGAAATGTCAGTGGCATGATTGCTAATATTTTATTTAAAAAACAGATATTAGTCGAATATCAAACCACCGAAGATGCTGAAAAGATTAAACATAATAATAATAATAATAATAATAATATATTTTATTGTCATTGCACGTCAGTGCAACGAGATTTAGTATGCAGCTTCCAACCGATGTAAAAGAAAAGTAAAATAAATAAATAAGCTGTGTGACGTGACCATCTGAGGGAGACAGTCCAGTGGGGGGTGGGGGGCACTCAGCAGGGCTGGTTCAGAGCCGCTATAGTTCTGGGAATAAAGCTGTTTCTGAGTCTGGAGGTTCGGGCGTAGAAGGCCTTGTAACGTCTGCTGGAGGGAAGTAGTTCGAACAGTCCGTTACAAGGGTGTGAGGAGTCTTTATGGACGCTGATGGCCTTCCTGAGGCACCGTGAGTGGTAGATGCCCTCCAAGGCTGGTAGCTGTGTCCCAATGATCCTCTGCGCTCTGTGGACGACGCGCTGAAGAGCTCTCCTCTCTGCCTCCATGCAGCTGAGATACCACACAGAGATGCCATACGTTAGTATGCTCTCTGTGGTGCAGCGGTAGAACGTTGTCAGCAGCTGTTGGGGCAGACCAATCTTTTTTAATGTCCTCAGGAAGAACAGTCGTTGCTGTGCCTTCTTGACCAGCGCAGCGGTGTTGGTGGACCATGTGAGGTCCTCAGAAATGTGAGTGCCCAGAAACTTAAAGCTGGACACTCTCTCCACACTTTCCCCGTAAATGGAGATTGGGGCGTATTCTGAACATAAACTGAACGTGCTGGATTGTACATCTGATGCCTTCCATGGCAGGAGATACAGTCTGGGCTTGTCAGGAATAGTCACACCACACATAGAGTTGATAAAATGGATGGGTGTGGGGGGGGGGGGGGGGGGGGGGGGGGGAGTGAAAGAGAAGGCAGTAACACATTTATAGATCTTCACGTCAAAAGTGTTTTATTCCTATGTGTCTTGAAACAGAACAATGAAATTCTTACGTAGACAAAAATGCTGGAGAAACTCAGCGGGTGAGGCAGCATCAATGGAGTGAAGGAATACAGGGTTACAGAGTTACAGGGTTACAGGGTTTCCTTTATTGTCATTCAGACCGAAGTCTGAACGAAATTTCGTGCCTGCAGTCATACTTACATACAATACAATAAAAAAACAACAATAAACACATATTAACATCCACCACAGTGAGTCCACATAGCACCTTCTCACTGTGATGGAGGCAAAGGTCTTAGGGCTGCAGTATCTTCCCTCCTCTTCTCTCTTTGCGCTGAGGCGATACCCCACCGGGCGATGTAGCAAACAGTCCCGCGGCTCAAACACCGCGGCCCCGGGGTGGTCGAAGCTGCCGTCCACCAGTCCTGCTGACACAGCCGCTGGCCCGCGGCCGAACCCCGGACTCAGGTCACCGCCACCAGAACGCCATCCCAGCCACCGGAGCACCGTTCCAGCCCCGAGCCGGATCGCCCTCACGTGAGTGCCGTTACTGTCTCAGCCTCGCGCCAGGCCGCCCCGACATGGGCGCCGCTCCTCCCTTGGGCTGGGCCGTCCAAACATGGGCGCCGCTCCTCCCTCGGGCTGGGAGTGCCGCACCTCCCCGAGCTCGGCCACTCCGACGGGAGCACCGTTCCTTCCTCGGACAAGGCCGCCCCCCGGGAGCGTCACAGCCCCTCACGGAAGCCCTGTTCCAGCCCCGAGCCGGGCCTTCCTCACGAGAGCGAGCCCAGGGTGAGTCCTGGCGGGCTGTGCCTCCTGAGCCTCGAGGTCGCCAGCTCCGCCATTAGGCCTCAGCGCAGACGGAGGCAGAGAAGGGGAATACAACAAAAAAGTCGCATTCCCCCGCAGGGAGAGACAGCAAGCCCCATTTCAACCCCCCCCCCCCCCCAAACACAAACTAAAAAAACAAAAACTGGACTAGCCAAAACGAAATAAACAATACAAAAAAAGCAAAAACAAACGGACTGCAGGTGTGCCGCTGCTGCCAGGGCAGCGCCGCCACTTCCGGAATAGGTGACATTTCGGGTCGAGACCCTTCTTCAGACCCGAAACGACACCTATTCCTTCGCTCCATAGATGCTGCCTCACCCCTGCTGAGTTTCTCCAGCATTTTTGTCTACCTTCGATTTTTCCAGCATCTGTAGTTCTTCCTTAAATTAAATTCTTACTTGCAGTATTAGCAGTTTTGAAGGATAATGAGTAGATTCTAAAAAGATCACTCGGCCTTTTTAGATTATGAAACCTAAAAAGATTTACAAGGATGTTGCCAACACTCAAGGGCCTGAGCTATAGGGAGAGGTTGAGCAGGCTAGCGCACAGGAGCGCAGGTGGATGAGGGGTGATCTTATAGAGGTGTACAATATCATGAGAGGAATAGAGCGGGTACACACAGAGGCTCTTTCCCAAAGCAGGGGAATCGAGAACCGGAGGACACAGGTTTAAGGTGAGGAAAGATTTAATAGGAACCGGAGAGGTAACGTTTCCACACAATATGGTGGTTGTGTGGAACCAGAAGGAGGTCGTTGAGGCAGGTACTATCGCCACGTTTAAGAAACAATTAGACATCACTTTTTCTTTTTCTTTTTCTTTATTATTTTTGGTTTTTGTCTTCTTATTCTTCTATAGGCCTTTTCTCATTCACTCCTGGACTGCAATATCTGGTAGTCTAGGGGTTTACACTATTTCTTTCACTCTCTCTCTTTCTCGCTCTTTCTCTCTTGTTCTATTTCTTTCTTGTTAAATTTAAAATGGAAGGTGTACATTAAATGTATTTTGTCATATGCCGCGGTTTATACTATTGTACATTGCTTTCTAATAAAAATATTATATTTTTTAAATGGGGAAAAAAAGAAGAAAAAAGAAACAGTTAGACAGGTACATGGATAGGACAAGTTTGGAGGGATTTGAGCTAAACGCAGGCAGGTGGGACTAGTTTAGATTGGTGTGGGCGTTTGGCCTATTTCCACTCTGTATCACTCTATGACTCTTTGACTCTATGGTGATGACATTGAACAAAAGTGCATGGTATTTCGTACCTAACTTCTCCTTCCAGTTCCATTGCAACTCCCTTTTGCTTGATTGCAACATCATCGAAAACATTTTGAAACAATTGAAAAGTAGTTGAATAATTGAAAAGATTTTGGACGAGGAAACAGAATTAATTTTTTTTTTAATTGAGAAACATTCAATTCATGTCAACCAATTAAAAGAGTAACAATACCAGGAAATAAAGAATAAATAAAGAATTAGAGAACAAAAGGCTTAATCTTGGGGCGGATAAGTCACCACAGATGCTGGAATTTGGATTTTTTTTAAAGAGTCTTGCTGGTGGGTAATCAGTGGGTCAGGCAGCATCTGCGGAGGGAGAGGCAGAGTCAACATCGAGTGAGTGGTATACTTCCCCCTGTAGATGCTGCCTGCTGTCCCACCTGAAGATAGACATAAAATACTGGAGTAACTCAGCAGAATAGGCAGCATCTCAGGGCGGAAGGAATGAGTGACGTTTCGAGTCTGAATTCTGAATTCCCCCGTCAGCCAAACTTTCTTGAAAATAAAGATCAGCAGAGTTATGCAACGGGCTCTAGCTTTGGTTGGTATAAAGCTGAAGATGAGAATCGGGCGGCACAGTGGCGAGGCGGTAGAAATGCTGCCTTACAGCGTCAGAGACCCAGCTTCAATCTGACTACAGGTGCTGTCTGTATGGAGTTTGCACGTTCTCCCTGTGACCGAGTGGTTTTACTCCAGGTGCTCCATTTTCTCCCACATTCGAAAGACAAGCAGGTTTATAGGTTAATTGGCTTCTGTAAATTGTTCCTATGATGTAGGATAGAACTAGTGTACAAGTGATCATTGGTCAACGTGGACATGGTGGCTGAAGGGCCTGTTTCCACTCCGTATCTCTAAACTAATCTAAGCATATCCTGCCATTTCTTTCGCCATTATATATTTTTCGACTGCCTCTTAATTGTGATGTTCTCCTTGTTGGAATGGGTTCAATATTGTAACTATTCTGGTGCAAAGGAGCCTTTTCCTGAATATTTTGATATGATTTTCATATCAGATGATCTGTTCAGACATTCTTAATGGTAGAATATCTATGTGCATTCACAAAAATGTGGCACTCGTGTAAAGATTTAAGTCTCTCTAAATTAAATGAGTAACTAATAACGCAAGGGCAGTCACATGATAAGAGGTTGTCTATAATTGTTCGGAACAGACATTGTGGGCCGAAGGGCCTGTTTTAGTGCCGCATTGCTTTATGTTCTAAAACAGCCCATGCATCCTTATAATGGGATTTAATTTCCCCTGGTGCTTCTTGCCAGGATTTATACCTGCAAGGGTAATACATTTACTGTGAATCAAGAGAGCAGAACAGTTCGACTGGATGCACCTGTAGACAGCAATTAGCTCTTGAAGATACCAACATGATCTTCTAACTGTGTACTTGAAGTTTTCTCCAGCCCCATACAAAATATTCACAATGTGGTTTGGATATTGTTGCTGCTACACTTGGCAATTGAGCAACCAGGTTTAAACCAAACCTAGGACACTGTGGGCTGGAACCATGGTTGCACAGCCCTGGTATTTTCAATGCTGTGTCCTTAACAATGTCTTTAACCCAGAGTGGAAGGCAATGATGACCTCTCTGGAGCCATAATAGTGTAGGCGGCCAAAGCCTTTATCCCACGATTTAAAAAAAATCATATACTAGAAGGCACGGCTTTAAGTTGAGAGGGGGTAAAGTTTCGCTGGCCTGGTGGCTTTGGCATCGTGGGGCTGCGGTCTGCGGAGCTTCTAGCCGCGTGCGTGGACTTACCATCCGGAGCCTGGGATTGCCGGTGAAGAGCCTTTGGGCCACGAAGTCCACACCAACCATCGGTCACCCAGTTACTGGTTGTCCTTCATTAATCCAAGCCTCCCTGCACAATGCTTCATTATCAGCAACAGCAATACTGTTGCTCTAATTGTTGCTGACAGATACAGTTAGAGCAACAGGTTGACAGGACTAGTTACTCAAATCACCTTGTCTTTCTTTTTGTAAAGCGTAATAGTGGGTTATTGTACTTGTCAGTAGAGTTTCTGAAGATCACACAGATTTAGAGTGAGCATTTTTGTGGAGCGGGAGGTTTTAGTTTAAATACAGCACGGAAACAGGTCGTCCGACTTACCCTGTCCACGCCAACCCGCACGCTAACACTATCCTACGCACACACACTAGGGAAAATTTACTATTTTACCAAAGCCAATTTACCTACAAACCTCTAGGTCTTTGGAACTTGGGAGGAAATTGGAGGTACTGGGGAAATCCCACGCGGTCACGGGGAGAACGTACAAACTCTGTACAGACAACACCAGTAGTCAGGATCAAACCCGGGTCTCTGGCGCTGTGAGGCAGCAGCTCTACCGCTGGCCACCGTGCCGCCCCATGAGGTGGTGACTGACATTTCTAGCTTGCTCTACAATACAAAACATCACCAAACCTCAGTACTATTTAATAACAGCTGAAAATGCTGGAAATACTCATCAGATCAGACATTATCGATGGAAAAAGAAATAGAGTTAGGGGGCTGTCCCACTGCGGCGACCTAATTGGCGAGTTTAGAAGAGTTTAGGAGATTTTGAAATAGTGTCATGTTGATGTCCTCCTTCGACTATGTAGAAGACCTCCTTCGACCTCCTTCGACTATGTTGAAGACTAGCTTCGACTAGCTTCGGGAAAATTGGACACCGAATAGTGGAGAGTGAAGAGGACTTCCTTCGATCTCCTTCGACTATATTGAAGACTATCTATGACTACCTTCGATTACCTTCGACTACATTCAATTACCTTCGACTACCCTCGATTACCTACAAATAACATGCCGACCTACTACGACCTACTACGACTAAACCTATGAGTAAAAGAAATATCGATTTTTTTTCCATGGCGACCTTTTTTTACTCGCAGGCATTTTTCAGCATGTTGAAAAATACGCCGCGACCTAGCTGAGGCCTCGAGTACGCGGGGACTACTCTCGAGCATGAAGGAGAGTTACAAAGACCTCCTAGGACCTTGTGCCGACCATGCTGCCAGTATGAGTCGAGGGCAAACTCTTCTAAACTCACCAATTAGGTCGCCGCAGTGGGACAGCCCCTTTAACATTTCCGTTCATCAGAATGCTGCCACCCTTTCTTTGCCTGAACCTCATGTTCTCGGTGCACAAAGCCAACATCTACATCTAATCCGTCGACAAAGGCATGCATAGTATTGTTTCATTAAAGTAGAATAGGAAACCATCTGGACATTCAAGCTGCTCCGGTGATCTGCGGTGGGACAAATTCTTCCCTTTACCAGTCCGGTACACTTAATGTTCTACAATAAAAGTTAATGTTTCCCACTGACTGACTCACTGAGTATGTCTCAGGTGCTCAGCTTGCTTCACCACTTAAGGTTTTTTTTTTCGATTTCACCTCACTAGCATTTGACGTTTTTTTTTGTGTGGCTTTACACTTACGGCCTTTATCATAAGCAGCTGCTTCATAAGGTCATAAGTGATAGGAGCAGCATGAGGCCATTTGGCCCATCAAGTCTACTCCGCTATCCAATCATGGCTGATTAATCTCTCCCTCCTAACCCCATTTTCCTGCCTTCTCCCCATAACCCTGACATCCACGATGTCAACCTGCTTGTTGACTTAAGCTATTTATTCTATTGTGTGTGCGGGGTGCTCCGCTGATTGGCACCTTTCCTCTCTGGTGCATTGAAACAAACAGAATAGTGAAAGGCTTCGATAGCGTGGATGTGGAGAGGATGTTTCCACTAGTGGGAGAGTCTAGGACTAGAGGTTATCGCCTCAGAATTAAAGGACGTTCGTTTAGGAAGGAGATGAGGAGAAATTCCTTCAGTCAGCAGGTGGGGACTCTGTGGAATTATTTGCCACAGAAGGCTGTGGAGGCCATCAGATTGATAGATTCTTGATTAGTACAGCTGTCAGAGGTTATGGGGAGAAGGCAGGAGAATGGGGTTAGGAGGGAGAGATAGATCAGCCATGATTGAATGACGGAGTAGACTTGATGGGCCGGATGGTCTAATTCTACACCTATGACTTATGACATGTATTTCTCCTACTGACTAAATAGAATGATACAATTGAGGCCAGCCCTGAGAGCAATCACTACCCCAATAAGAGAGTTCGGTATTTTAACTGCGCATGCCCAGGTCATAGGTCACACGGGATAAACCTTCTCACCCGTTCAGCTGCTGCGTGTGTACGGATCTCCGTATTAATTTCAATGAGATTTATAAATATATTTATCCGTCAGATATGTCAGCAGTAGGCCACAGCGTACTGCAGGCTGCACAAATCCACAATTTTATCTATTTAAATTATTGACTCAATACAGCACCAGCCTTGAAAATGCAAGAATGCCTGGAAGGAACCTGTCAATTATCAAATCCCTGGCATTAGCCTGAGTCACAGCCATTCAAATTCAATATTGATTTACACGAATTACAAGTTGTGTGGTAAACCAATTATGAGAATTTGCAGCCAAACTAGAGGCTTCACTCAGGGGTGGGTCGCAGCTCCCCAGCTGACGGGACCTGTTCTCGCTCTCTTTGAAGGAGGTGCTGCCCACCCCAGCGGGCGGGCAAATGTGGAACCAACCCGTAATATGAGTGGGAGCATTTTCTCAGTCAGACTTTGTCGACAGTTGGGGTGGGGGATCTGGGAGAGAGAGAGCTGGCGATGTCACACAGATGGAACAGTTTAATAACGACCCATTAAAATCAGCCCTTGACAACCCTCTCGCTAGCTCGCTGCGTGCTCGATCCTAATGCAGAACCTCCACAAAACCTTTGGGCTTCAGGGAACACCTGCACAAAGAGCCTCTGCTAACAAGGGCTGGCGAACTGCGCTGGTCAACGTGCACTGGGCGAGATGGCTGGGGGGAACACACCGCAACCACCGCAAACTTGGAACAGCACAGACCCTCCACTCAATCTATCCAATACTAAAGGGCAGGCATTTCGCAGTTAAATGGCTTATATCAGATTGGTGGCTCCTTCACAGGGCCAACCCTGTACTCAGTTTTCCTCAGAGATGAATCTTTGCCTTAACGGTACATTCACACCGCCTGTAGGTAAAGCATCAGCCCACAATACAATACAATACAATACAATTCAATACAATACAATTCAATTTATTGTCATTTGGACCCCTTGAGGTCCAAACGAAATGCCGTTTCTGCAGCCATACATTACAAACAAATAGACCCAAGGCACAACATATTTTACATAAACATCCATCACATTGCTGTGATGGAAGGCCAAAAAAACTTTTCTCTCCACTGCACTCCCCCCCCCGATGTCAGAGTCAAAGTCAAAGCCCCCGGCGGGCGATGGCGAATTGTCCCGTGGCCATTTAAGCCACGCCGGGTAATGCAAGGCCGCACACCGGGTTCTTGGTGTTAGAGCCCCCGGCGCGCGCTCGCAAACTCCCGCGGCCATTCCAAGCCGCGCGGGGCGGTGCTGTAAGGCCCCGCTCCAGGAGCTCTTCAACCCCGCAACTCGGGCGGGAGAAGTCGCCGCTGCGGGAGCCCTGAAAAGCGGTCTCCCTCCAGGGACCCGCGGGCTCCCGGTGCCGCCCGCCAAACCCGCAGTTGCAGCCACCGAAACTCCGGGGGTCGGGCCGCAGCAGCGTCCACCACAGCTCCACCCGCTCTGGACTCGGCCAGCTCCGCGACGGTGAGGTGAGTAGTCGGTACTGGAGCCCCCGGTCTTCCTGTTGGAGGCCGCTCCTCGTTGCAGCCCCAACAACAACGGAGACCCGACAAAGAAAAGGTCGGGTCTCCCGTGCAGGGAGAGATTTAAAAGTTACCCCCAACCCCCCCCACACCCCCCCACACACATACCCCAACAAAAATAACAAAAACTACATTAAAACATAGACATAAAATAATAAAAACGCAGACGGACTGCAGAGGCCGCTGCAGACGAGAGTCGCGCCGCCTACCACAGTCGCTGCCTGCCTCAGATTAAATATATTTTTACACATATATTATGAATAAGATAAGAAAATGGTTCATATTTTCTTATTCCAGTAGCAAACACATTGAAGATTAAATGAAAATAATATTTTTTTTAACTTTTTGAATATCTCATAACTGCGGATTAATGAACTGAACTTGAACTGGGACTGTGTGAGTAGTGTGTCAACAGCAGAACAAGAAAGCTATTGAGTTGACAGGAATCTAGATTAATTAACTGGTAGAATAGTTAACAATTTATACAGTTTATACAGCACTGCGTCCGCTTTTATTTTCCCAAATGACCTTTGACAAATCCCATGATTCCTTGCATTTATTGAAATACCGAACTCGCTTATTACTTCCCTCTAAGTTAGTCACTCTCAAGCCCATCAATGCTCCCTCTCACACACCTCTGCTAAGGCTAATTACATTTACCAATTAACCAAAAAACCTTAGTTTAGTTTAATGATGCAGCGTGGAAACAGGCCCTTCGGCCCACCGAGTCCGTGCCGACCAGCGATCCCCGCACATTAACTAACCTACACACAAGGGACAAGCACTATCCTACACACTAGGGACAATTTACAATTTTTACCAATGACAATTAACCGATAAACCTGCACGTCCTTGGAATGTGGGAGGAAAGCTGAGCACCCAGGGAAAACCCAGGCGGTCACAGGGAGAACATACAAATTCCATACAGACAGCACCCGTAGTGAGGATCGAACCCAGGTCTCTGGGGCCGTAAAGCAGCAACTCCACCGATGCGCCACCGTGTCGCTCTTTGTGTTAAACATTTAACCTGAGCTTGGATTCCTGGGAGATTGCAGATGCTGGAATCTGGAGCAATAACAAACAGCTGGGAAATACTCAGCAGGTCAAGCAGCATCTGTGGAGTCGAAGGGATAGTTGACGTTTCCAGTCAAGACCGTGCATCAGGACTTAATCTATTCATTCTGTTGCATACACCGCATGAAATTAGCGTTGCTTGTTGCTTGACCTAAATCATTGTGTGTGTTCAATGTTCATAGATTCTTGATTAGTATGGGTGTCAGCGGTTATGGGGAGAAGGCAGGAGAAGGCAGGAGAATGGGGTTCGGAGGGAGAGATAGATCAGCCACGATTGAATGTTGGATGCCTCGATGGGCCGAATGGTGTAATTCTGCTCCTATCACTTATGATCTCATGATTTAAAATGATCTCATGTTTTTTTTAAATTCTATTTTATTTTTAATATGTTTTATTATTTATTATTATTTATTTATTTTTATTTTTATGATACTGCCTGTAAGGGAAATTCATTTCGTTGTCTCTAACTGAGACAATGACAATAAATTTGAATACAATACAATACAATACAATAAAAGAAGGTTGCATGTCTTAGATATGAGCTACAGCATAATTTCAAGGCATGGTGAAATTAATTTTAAATTAAATCTGTTAAGGTATTTTGAGAAACGCCCAAACATGCAAAAGAGAATGCCTTATATTTTCTGGCATTGCAGTGGAGAGTTTCGATTTATGTAGAATGGAAACAGGGCCCTTTGTCCCATTGGGTGTGTGTCAATAATCAAGCATCCATTGACATCTATTATTCTTATTTAATTCCTATCAAATCCCCATGGATTCTACCACTCACTGGGGCAGCACAGTGGAGCAGCAGTAGAGTTATTGTCACACAGTACCAGAGACCCAGGTTTGATCCTGACCAAGGGGGATGCTGTCTGTACGGAGTTTGTACATTCTCCCCTTGACCTGCGTAGGTTTCCTCCCACACTTCAAAGACGTGCAGGTTTGTAGGAGAATTGTCTTTGGTAAAATTGTAAATTCTTCCTAGTGTGCTTAGGATAGTGTTAGTGTGTGGGGATCGCTGGTCAGCGTGGACTCGGTGGGCCGAAGGGCCTGTTTCCGCACCATATCTCTAAACTAAACTAAACTCACCTGTACACAAGGGATAATTCACCTCACAATTCACCAAACCCATACACGTCTTTGGAACGTTGGAAGAAACCAGAGCTTCCAGGGAAATCCACAGCGTCTCAGGCAGTGTGTGCAAACTCCACGCAGACAGTGCCAGAGGACAGCACCAAACCATGGTCGCTGGGGTTTTACTGCTGCCCCACATGAAATGGAAACAGAAAGGAGTAACATCTACCCAACGAAGCAAATACCATCCATAGCAAACAGCGATGTTATAATTAATGTATAGGAAGGAACTGCAGATGCTGGCTTACACCGAAGACAGACACAAAATGCTGGAGTAACTCAGTGGATCAGGCAGCATCTCTGGAGAAAAGGAACAGGTGAGGTTTCAGGTTGAGACTCTTCGAAGGGTCTCAACCCAAGAAGTCACCTATTTCTTTTCCTACTTCTTTCCTCCAGAGTTGTTGCCTGACCCACTGAGATTCCCCAGCATCTGATGTTATAATGAATGATGAATGAAGGAATGAGTGAATGAATAAGTTTATTGGCCAAGTATGTACACATACAAGGAATTTGCCTTGGTGCTCTGCTCACAAGTAACAACACGACACACAGTAAACAATTAAGAATAAAACATAAAACATAAAACATTAAGGATAAAACATTATAGTTTACACATGTGAATGACATAAAATACCAGAGCAAAAGGAGGCTACAGACTTTTGGTTATTGATTACCAAATATCGGTAGCTATGTAGTTTACAGGGAGGTGCTAAAATAAAAATAATGTGATACAATATAGTCTCCCTAAGGGGTTACAGCTCTACCTGTTTACAAAAAAATGTTAATACTTACTAACACCTAAGATAATCTGGTTAGTTTTTTTGCGTATCTCCCTCAAAGACAGTAAAAAAACAACAGAAAAGCATATCTGTTGGCAAACGGCAACACAAATCCCGATTACAGGAGAAAAGTACAAGGAATTGTACGACAAAATCCACATTAGGTGCAGCAAAGTGGAAAAATGGAAAGAGACTAGCAAGATATATCAAAACCAGCTCACACAAAATGCCCATGACAATGCTGGCTTTCTAAAAGTGATATTGTAATTGAAAATATAGACAGAGGACATGTCAAATGACTATATTGAACTAGAATTTATATGAGAAGAGGAAGAGTCTCCCAGACATTTGAAGATTAAAACGGTAGTATCAAAGATGGGGACTTACTAGCCTAGTGTCGGTAGTAGTGAAAAAATAATAGCACTTGGTTCAGAGATATAGTATGGAAACAAGCCCTTTGGTCCACCATGTCGATGCCGACCTTCGATCACCCGTTACCAATAGTTATAAATGTTATCCCAATTTATCCCACTTTCGTATCCATTCCCAATTTACATTGGCCAGTTTATCTACAAACCTGCGCATCTTTGGGATGTGGGAGTAAGCCCAAGCGGTCACAGGGAGAATGTGGAAACTCCACAGACAGCACCACAGGGCAGTATCGAACTCTGGCACTGTGAGGTAGCAGCTCCACTTGCTGTGCTACTGTGCCACCCCGGCACCACTGTGCCGCACTTAGATGACAAATTCCCCTGGTAAATTGGCCAATGTAAATTAGGAGTGGAACCGAGAGTAGGACTATTGGTAATGGGGGATCGATGGTCAGCATGAACTTGGTTTTCATGCTGCATCTCTCAATTAATCAATTCTGTTGGGTAACATTAAAGTTCAAGGAGCTGAATAACAAGGAACGGCCCAGCCTCAAAAATTGACCGAGTGGCAAGAGACAAAGTAGTGACAATCAGCTTCTCCCACTGATTTGATACAACTTGTGGGTCAAGTAGCAATCTTCAAGTTGTAATTATTCACCATATTCCATATGTGGTTTTTTTCGAGAGGGTAAAAAGTTGCATTTCCATATTGTGGCAATAATACAAAGATGCGGCCATATTATAATCAGTGCAGCCATAAGCATTAAATAAGAGTTACATTAGTAAATTCAATGAATGGACAACATTCTTGCAAATATATTTCACTGCAGATAAAGAAAGAGTCCATCCATTTATTGTACTTTAGCGGCAGGGTGGCACAGCTGTAGAGTTTGATGTGGACTCAGTCGATCGAAGGGCCTGTTTCCACGCTATATCTCTAAACTAAACCAAGCTTAACTAAACACGAACAGAGAAGGTCCAATAAGAATTGGGGGTCCAAAGGATTGTATCTTTGATAGATGTTAATGAAAGATACAAACACGGAGCAAGACGAGGCGACACTACCACATCAGTCATTCAACTCGATTGAATAAGATCATGACTCATCTAATTGTAATATTAACTTTACATTCCTCCCATTCCCCAGTGACATTTCACTCCCTTTCAATAAAACCATCTGTCTGTCCATTAAAAATATTCAAAACAAGTAAAGGTCAAGGAGTGGTAGGGTAAGTAATTCGCTTTTCTACTTGGGGGAAGACATATGAGAGGATTAAGATTATGCTGAAGATGAACAAAGCTTTGGGCATTGTGCTATAATGTGAGCAGTTCTGGGCACCACGTCCTAAGAAAGATGTTGCCATTTAAAGAGAGAGTGTTGTCAAAGGAGAGATACAGAAAATAATTAATATTTTTACTTTGAGGACAGCATACATGAGGATTGAAATTATGATAAAGGGATACACAGCTTCAAGAGTCAAGTCAAGAGTGTTTAATTCTCACATGTCACAAAACAGAACAACAAAAATTCTTATTTGTAGCAGCATAACAGAAATGTAAACAAGGTACCCTGTAAAACCCATGATAAACACCAACAAAAAGTTCAGTGTAGGAAGGAACTGCAGACGCTGGTCTAAAGGGAAGATAGACACGAATTGCTGGAGTAACTCAGCGGGACAGGCAGCATCTCTAGATAGATGGAATGGGAGATGTTTCGGGTCGAGACCCTTCTGAAGAAGAAGGTCTCGACCCGAAATGTCACCCATTCCTTCTCTCCATAGATGCTGCTTGTCCTGCTGAGTTACTCCAGCATTTTGTGTCCACTATATATATATATATAATGTGTATACATATATACGTATATATACGCATATATATACGCATATATATATATATATATATAATAATATATATATGTGTGGTATATATATATATATATATATATATATATATATATAGCGTGTGTGTGTGTGTATATATATATATATATATACACACACACACATATAAATATATATATATATAGATAGAAACATAGAAAATAGGTGCAGGAGTAGGCCATTCGGCCCTTTGATCCTGCACCGCCATTCAATATGATCATGGCTGATCATCCAACTCAGTATCCATCCCTGCCTTCTCTCCATACCCCCTGATCCCTTTAGCCACAAGGGCCACATCTAACTCCCTCTTAAATATAGCCAATGAACTGGCCTCAACTAACTTCTGTGGCAGAGAATTCCACAGATTCACCACTCTCTGTGTGAAAAATGTTTTTCTCATCTCGGTCCTAAAAGACTTCCCCCTTATCCTTAAACTGTGACCCCTTGTTCTGGACTTCCCCAACACCGGGAACAATCTTCCTGCATCTAGCCTGTCCAACCCCTTAAGAACAAATGAATAGACTATAATAGTGCTAAATAGCTTTATGCATTGTGGAATACTGTGAGCAAAAGATGTTGACTTTGAAGTGAGTGTGGTGTTGATTTACAAAGAAAAAAAATACACCTAAATTCTGCTAAATTCTAAAGTTTAACAGGTTAAATGATGATTTGATATTTCAGTCTAGGTGAAGGTAATCATTTGACATGTCCTCGAATTCTATATTTTCAATGACAATATCACTTTTAGAAAGCCAGCATCTTCTTGAGCACCCTATATGGTTGTTGAAACAAAGACTGCAGATGCTGGTTTACACCAAAGACAGATCCAAAGTACTGGAGTAACTCAGCAGGTCAGGCAGCATCTCTGGAGGAAAAGAATGGATTATGTTTCGGATCGTCTGAAAAAGGTTCCCGATTCGAAACGTCACCTACCCCTTCTTTCTGCGGATGCTGCCTGACTCTGACCCGCTGAGTTACTTCAGCACTCTGTCAACCCTTTTTGTTTGAACTACTTTTTGCTACCTCTTGCTAAGTCTCTTTCCATTTTTCTACTTTGCTGCATTTAATGTGGATTTTGTCATACTATTCTTTGTACTTTTCTCCTGTTATTGGGGTTTGCGTTGACTTTTGCCCAGAGATATGCTTTTTTGTTGATTTTTACTGTCCTTGAGGGAGGTTCCCAAAAAACAAACTAGAATATCTTAGCTGTTACTTTTTTTGTGTAAACAAGCAGAATTGTAACCCCTTAGGAGACGATATTGTGTCATATTATTTTTTTTGAACACCTCCCTCTAAACGGCATTAATTATAACACTGTGTGAGAAGTCCTATTGCCACCGCCCACTTTCCCAAGTCCTACTGTCTCTGTTCAAGAAGGAACTGCAGATGCTGGAAAATCAAAGGTAGACAAAAGGGCTGGAGAAACTCAGTGGGTGAGGCAGCATCTATGGAGCGAAGGAAATAGGCAACGTTTCGGGACGAAACCCTGAAGGAAATAGGCAACGTTTCGGGACGAAACCCTGAAGGAAATAGGCATAGATGCTGCCTCACCTGCTGAGTTTCTCCAGCACTTTTGTCTACCTCCTACTGACTCTGCCCACTTTCTATCTCCTCCTCCCCCCCCCCCCCCCCGATATCAGTCTGAAGAAGGGTCTCGATCGGTCACCCATTCCTTCTCTCCATAGATGCTGCCTTACCCTCTGAGTTTCTCCTGCATTTTGCGTCTACCATTAACTATAACACTGTTGTGTGCTCTGGATTGTTTTTGCTTCATTGAGCAGATGTTACTAACATCCCAAAGGTGTGTATGGGTTGGTGAGTTGTGATGTAAATTAACCCTTATGCGCAGAGTGGTAGAATCAGTGCAGGTTTGTTGGTTAACTGGCCTCTGTAAATTGTCCCGAGTGTGTTGCGAGTGGATGAGAAAATGAGTCAACACGGAACTAGTCTGGATGGAAGGTTGATGGTTGGCACCGGCTTGGTGGGCCGAAGTACCTGTTTCCATGTTGCATGCTTCAATCAACCTGTATGGAGTTTGTACACAGTTTGTACGTTCTCCCTGAGAATGCGTGGGTTTTCTCCGGGTGCTCCGGTTTCCTCCAAATTCCAAAGATGTGGGGGTTTATAGGTTAACTGGCTTGGTAAAATTGTAAATTGTCCCTAGTGTGTAGCAAAGATCCTATAACGGAGCAAGATAGACCACTCTAGCTAAATGCAATGGGCTGATGTGTAGTACGCAACGGAACAGAACGTGGGGGTTATTTTCATCCATTTCCGTAACCGGACCCGACCCGACCTGCAGTGTAATGAACGTTGCGGGGGAACAGTTTGTGTTAATAAATTAAAATTCTGAAAATGAGGAGAAGATTTTTACCAAAGAACTTTTATTTTTACGAGGATGTTTCCGTAACCGGCTTCCGTCTCCGCACTATTATCCTATGGGATCTTTGGAGCGGAGATGGAAGCCGGTTACGGAAATGGGGCCTTAAATTACCCATGAATCGGCCCGAAACGTTGCCTATCTCCTTCGCTCCATAGAAGCTGCTGCACCCGCTGAGTTTCTCCAGCACTTTTGTCTACCTAACATAGGTAAGGGGCGGTTTTGACAGGCAGATGGTTAGAACAAACGTCAGAGATAAGAAAGGAAGGCATGAGTAAGAAGGAACTGCAGATGCTGATTTAAACCAAAGATCGACACAAAAAGCTGGAGTAACTCAGCGGGACAGGCAGCATCTCTGGAGAGAATGGGTGACTTTTCGGGTCGAGACCCTTGTTCAAACATGAGACAGGTTTGAAGAGTTGCGGATTGTAAAGCCAGAGGGATGAAGGTATCAGGGTGGGGAGAGGAGGGGGGTAGTAGTGAAAAAATAATAGCACTTGGTTTAGAGATATAGCATGGAAACAAGCCCTTTGGTCCACCATGTCGATGCCAACCTTCGATCACCCGTTACCAATAGTTATAAATTTTATCCCACTTTCGTATCCATTCCCAATTTACATTGGCCAGTTTATCTACAAACCTGCGCATCTTTGGGATGTGGGAGGAAACCCAAGCGGTCACAGGGAGAATGTGGAAACTCCACAGGCAGCACCACAGGGCAGTATCGAACTCTGGCACTGTGAGGTAGCAGCTCTACTTGCTGTGCTACTGTGCCACCCCGGCACCACTGTGCCGCACTTAGATGACAAATCCCCTGGTAAATTGGCCAATGTAAATTAGGAGTGGAACCGAGAGTAGGACTATTGGTAATGGGGGATCGATGGTCAGCATGAACTTGGTTTTCATGCTGCATCTCTCAATTAATCAATTCTGTTGGGTAACATTAAAGATCAAGGAGCTGAATAACAAGGAACGGCCCAGCCTCAAAAATTGACCGAGTGGCAAGAGACAAAGTAGTGACAATCAGCTTCTCCCACTGATTTGATACAACTTGTGGGTCAAGTAGCAATCTTCAAGTTGTAATTATTCACCATATTCCATATGTGGTTTTTTTCGAGAGGGTAAAAAGTTGCATTTCCATATTGTGGCAATAATACAAAGATGCGGCCATATTATAATCAGTGCAGCGATAAGCATTAAATAAGAGTTACATTAGTAAATTCAATGAATGGACAACATTCTTGCAAATATATTTCACTGCAGATAAAGAAAGAGTCCATCCATTTATTGTACTTTAGCGGCAGGGTGGCACAGCTGTAGAGTTTGATGTGGACTCAGTCGATCGAAGGGCCTGTTTCCACGCCATATCTCTAAACTAAACCAAGCTTAACTAAACACGAACAGAGAAGGTCCAATAAGAATTGGGGGTCCAAAAGATTGTATCTTTGATAGATGTTAATGAAAGATACAAACACGGAGCAAGACGAGGCGACACTACCACATCAGTCATTCAACTCGATTGAATAAGATCATGACTCATCTAATTGTAATATTATCTTTACATTCCTCCCATTCCCCAGTGACATTTCACTCCCTTTCAATAAAACCATCTGTCTGTCCATTAAAAATATTCAAAACAAGAAAAGGTCAAGGAGTGGTAGGGTAAGTAATTCGCTTTTCTACTTGGGGGAAGACATATGAGAGGATTAAGATTATGCTAAAGATGAACAAAGCTTTGGGCATTGTGCTATAATGTGAGCAGTTCTGGGCACCACGTCCTAAGAAAGATGTTGCCATTTAAAGAGAGAGTGTTGTCAAAGGAGAGATACAGAAAATAATTAATATTTTTATTTTGAGGACAGCATACATGAGGATTGAAATTATGATAAAGGGATACACAGCTTCAAGAGTCAAGTCAAGAGTGTTTAATTCTCACATGTCACAAAACAGAACAACAAAAATTCTTATTTGTAGCAGCATAACAGAAATGTAAACAAGATACCCTGTAAAACCCATGATAAACACCAACAAAAAGTTCAGTGTAGGAAGGAACTGCAGACGCTGGCCTAAAGGGAAGATAGACACGAATTGCTGGAGTAACTCAGCGGGACAGGCAGCATCTCTAGATAGATGGAATGGGAGATGTTTCGGGTCGAGACCCTTCTGAAGAAGGTCTCGACCCGAAATGTCACCCATTCCTTCTCTCCATAGATGCTGCTTGTCCTGCTGAGTTACTCCAGCATTTTGTGTCCACTATATATATATATATAATGTGTATACATATATACGTATATATACACACATATATATATATATATACAGCATATACGTATATATATATATATATATATATATATATATATATATATATATATATATATATAGCGTGTGTGTGTGTGTATATATATATATATACACACACACACATATAAATATATATATATATAGATAGAAACATAGAAAAAAGGTGCAGGAGTAGGCCATTCGGCCCTTCGAGCCTGCACCGCCATTCAATATGATCATAGCTGATCATCCAACTCAGTATCCTGTACCTGCCTTCTCTCCATACCCCCTGATCCCTTTAGCCACAAGGGCCACATCTAACTCCCTCTTAAATATAGCCAATGAACTGGCCTCAACTAACTTCTGTGGCAGAGAATTCCACAGATTCACCACTCTCTGTGTGAAAAATGTTTTTCTCATCTCGGTCCTAAAAGACTTCCCCCTTATCCTTAAACTGTGACCCCTTGTTCTGGACTTCACCAACACCGGGAACAATCTTCCTGCATCTAGCCTGTCCAACCCCTTAAGAACAAATGAATAGACTATAATAGTGCTAAATAGCTTTATGCATTGTGGAATACTGTGAGCAAAAGATGTTGACTTTGAAGTGAGTGTGGTGTTGATTTACAAAGAAAAAAAATACACCTAAATTCTGCTAAGTTCTAAAGTTTAACAGGTTAAATGATGATTTGATATTTCAGTCTAGGTGAAGGTAATCATTTGACATGTCCTCGAATTCTATATTTTCAATGACAATATCACTTTTAGAAAGCCAGCATCTTCTTGGGCACCCTATTTGGTTGTTGAAACAAAGAACTGCAGATGCTGGTTTACACCAAAGACAGATCCAAAGTGCTGGAGTAACTCAGCAGGTCAGGCAGCATCTCTGGAGGAAAAGAATGGATGATGTTTCGGATCGTCTGAAAAAGGTTCCCGATTCGAAACGTCACCTACCCCTTCTTTCTGCGGATGCTGCCTGACTCTGACCCGCTGAGTTACTTCAGCACTTTGTCAACCCTTTTTGTTTGATCTACTTTTTGCTACCTCTTGCAAGTCTCTTTCCATTTTTCTACTTTGCTGCATTTAATGTGGATTTTGTCATACTATTCTTTGTACTTTTCTCCTGTTATTGGGGTTTGCGTTGACTTTTGCCCAGAGATATGCTATTTTGTTGATTTTTACTGTCCTTGAGGGAGGTTCCCAAAAAACAAACTAGAATATCTTAGCTGTTACTTTTTTTGTGTAAAGCAGAATTGTAACCCCTTAGGAGACGATATTGTGTCATATTATTTTTTTTGAACACCTCCCTCTAAACGGCATTAATTATAACACTGTGTGAGAAGTCCTATTGCCACCGCCCACTTTCCCAAGTCCTACTGTCTCTGTTCAAGAAGGAACTGCAGATGCTGGAAAATCGAAGGTAGACAAAAGGGCTGGAGAAACTCAGTGGGTGAGGCAGCATCTATGGAGCGAAGGAAATAGGCAACGTTTCGGGACGAAACCCTGAAGGAAATAGGCAACGTTTCGGGACGAAACCCTGAAGGAAATAGGCATAGATGCTGCCTCACCTGCTGAGTTTCTCCAGCACTTTTGTCTACCTCCTACTGACTCTGCCCACTTTCTATCTCCTCCTCTCCCCCCCCTCCCCCGATATCAGTCTGAAGAAGGGTCTCGATCGGTCACCCATTCCTTCTCTCCATAGATGCTGCCTTACCCTCTGAGTTTCTCCTGCATTTTGCGTCTACCATTAACTATAACACTGTTGTGTGCTCTGGATTGGTTTTGCTTCATTGAGCAGATGTTACTAACATCCCAAAGGTGTGTATGGGTTGGTGAGTTGTGATGTAAATTAACCCTTATGCGCAGAGTGGTAGAATCAGTGCAGGTTTGTTGGTTAACTGGCCTCTGTAAATTGTCCCGAGTGTGTTGCGAGTGGATGAGAAAATGAGTCAACACGGAACTAGTCTGGATGGAAGATTGATGGTTGGCACCGGCTTGGTGGGCCGAAGTACCTGTTTCCATGTTGCATGCTTCAATCAACCTGTATGGAGTTTGTACACAGTTTGTACGTTCTCCCTGAGAATGCGTGGGTTTTCTCTGGGTGCTCCGGTTTCCTCCAAATTCCAAAGATGTGGGGGTTTATAGGTTAACTGGCTTGGTAAAATTGTAAATTGTCCCTAGTGTGTAGCAAAGATCCTATAACGGAGCAAGATAGACCACTCTAGCTAAATGCAATGGGCTGATGTGTAGTACGCAACGGAACAGAACGTGGGGGTTATTTTCATCCATTTCCGTAACCGGACCCGACCCGACCTGCAGTGTAATGAACGTTGCGGGGGAACAGTTTGTGTTAATAAATTAAAATTCTGAAAATGAGGAGAAGATTTTTACCAAAGAACTTTTATTTTTACGAGGATGTTTCCGTAACCGGCTTCCGTCTCCGCACTATTATCCTATGGGATCTTTGGAGCGGAGATGGAAGCCGGTTACGGAAATGGGGCCTTAAATTACCCATGAATCGGCCCGAAACGTTGCCTATCTCCTTCGCTCCATAGAAGCTGCTGCACCCGCTGAGTTTCTCCAGCACTTTTGTCTACCTAACATAGGTAAGGGGCGGTTTTGACAGGCAGATGGTTAGAACAAACGTCAGAGATAAGAAAGGAAGGCATGAGTAAGAAGGAACTGCAGATGCTGATTTAAACCAAAGATCGACACAAAAAGCTGGAGTAACTCAGCGGGACAGGCAGCATCTCTGGAGAGAATGGGTGACTTTTCGGGTCGAGACCCTTGTTCAAACATGAGACAGGTTTGAAGAGTTGTGGATTGTAAAGCCAGAGGGATGAAGGTATCAGGGTGGGGAGAGGAGGGGGGTAGAGAGGAGAAATAAGTGGGAGCCCAGGTGGGAAAGGGGGAAGAGGTGGGGGGGGGGGGGGGGGGGGGGTGTTAGTTACTCTATCCCAAACACCACTATCAGTAGGTGCTCTGATGTTAGGCTGGTAATCCCAAGGCAGAAATGTTCCAGATTTATTGACCAGATTAGGTGTTAGACACCCCTAGCACATACATCATTGCACGCTGATTCACCTGTCAGGTACATTAATTATCTTGCGTGCCAACTCTAACTGGAAGGTGAGGAATGTTCAACTACATCCGTCATGAGATCTAATTATCTCTCTTAACTATCTCTCGATCAGCACGTCAAGAACTTTGGATCCCGTAGATGTGAAATTTAGGTTCCCTATAGTAGGACGATTCAGAAGTTTAAAAGCACAAGATTAACAGTGATTTGGTAATATGGATAGGAAGGAACAGCAGATGCTGGTTTATACTGAAGATAGACACAGTTGCTGGAGTAACTCTGACTGAGAGGTGAAGAAGGGTCTCCAGAGATGTTCCCTCCAGAGATGTTACCTGACCCGCTGACTTACTCCAGCATTTTGTGTCCCTTTTGTATGGATTCAGAGCTGGCTTACTGATAGAAAACAGAGGGTTGTGGGGAAAAACAAATCTCACCCTTCCATTGAGTCCATTTATACCTCACGCTGCCTCGGCAAGGCCAGCAGCATAATCAAAGATGTGTCGCACCCTGCCCACTCCCTCTTCTCCCCTCTCCCATCAGGCAAAAGGTATAGAAGTGTGAAAACACACACCTCCAGATTCAGGGACAGTTACTTCCCAGCTGTTATCAGGCAATTGGATAATCCTACCACAAACAGAGAGCAGTGATGAACTACTATCTACCCCTTGGATGACTCTCGGACTATCCTTGATCGGACTTTGCCGGCTTTACCTTGCACTAAATGTTATTCCCTTATCATGTATCAATGCACTATAAAAGACTCGATTGTAATCATGTATTGTCTTTCCGCTGAATGGTTAGCATGGAACAAAATCATTTCACTGTACCTCGGTTCACAAGACAATAAACAAAACTGTATCTGGAGGTTAGTGACCAATGGAGTTTTACAGGGATCTCTCTACGCTGAGTTACTCCAGCTTTTTGTGTCTCTCTTCACACCTCTGCAGTTTGTGATATATATGAATGATGCGGATGTCAAGGTATAGTAAAAATTTGGACATGACACCAAGATTGCTGGGGCACAGATTGTGTGGAAGGCTATCAAAGTACACAGCAGGATATGGATCAGCTGCAGAAATGGGCGGAAGAATGGCAGATGGAGTTTAGTCCGAGCAAATGTGAAATGTTGCACCTTGGGAGGTTGAATATAATGGAAAAATATACAATTATTGCCTTGACCTTTAACAACATTGATGTACAGAGCAATCTTGGGGTCCAAGTCCGTAACACCATGAAAATGGCAAAACAGGTAGAGAGTTGTAAAGAAGGCATATGAAGTGCTTGCCTTCATCGGTTGGAGCACTGGGTATAAGAGTCAGGAAGTCATAATACAGCTTATAGCACTTTGGTTGGACAATTGAAGCCACCAAAGTGGATAACCTCTCATTTATCCACATTATACTGCATCTGCCATGCATCTGCCCACTCACCCGGAGCGCGGCCTTGGATCACCCGGCGCGACGTTAATGGCCGCAGGACAATTGCCATCGCCCGCCGGGGGCTTTGACTCTGACATCGGGAGGGGAATGGGGAGTGCAGGGGAGAGATACGCTTTTTTGCCTTCCATCACAGCGAGGAGGAGATGCGCTGTGATGGATGTCTGTGTAAATTGTGTTGTGTCTTGGGTCTTTTTTTCTTGTGTGTATGACTGTAGAAACAACATTTCATTTGAGCCTCTATGAGGTTCAAGTGACAAATAAATTGTATTGTGTATTGTGTATTGTGACCCAACCTATCCAAGTCCCCCAGCAGCCTCATAGCATCCTCCTCGCTGCTCACTGCCACCCAGCTTTTTGTCATCCGCAAACCTGGAGATGTTACGTTTAATTCCTTTGTCTAAATTGTTAATACATACTGTAAATAACTGGAGTTCCTGCACTGAGCACTAGTCACTGCCTGACATTCTGAAAAGGATCCGCAAATTCCTACTCTTTGCTTCCTGTCTGCCAATCAGATCTTTATCTATATCAATACCCTACCCCCAATACCATGTGCTCTAATTTTGCACACTAATCTCTTGTGTGGGACCTTGTCAAAGGCTTTTTGAAAATCCAGATACACCACTTCCACTGGCTCTCCCTTATCCATTCTACTTGCTACATCCACAAAACAATTCAGAAGATTAGTCAAGCATGATTTCCCTTCATAAATCCATGCTGACTTTGACCGATCCTGTCACTGCTTTCCAAATGCGCTGCTATTACATCTTTAATAATCGACTCAAGCATCTTCCCACTACCGATGTCAGGCTAACTGGTCTATAATTCCCTGTTTTCTCTCTCCCTCCTTTCTTTAAAAAGTGGGATTACATTAGCTACCCTCCAGTCCATAGGAACTGATCCACAATCTATAAAACATTGGAAAATGATCACCAATGCATCCACAATTTCTAAGGCCACCTCCTTGAGTACTCCGAGATACAGACCATCAGGACCTGGGTATTTATTTGCCTTCAGTCCCGACAGTTTACCCAACATCATTTCATGACTAATGTGAATTTCCTTCAGTTCCTCCGTCACGCTAGATCCTCAGTCTCAATAGACAATAGACAATAGGTGCAGGAGTTGGCCATTCGGCCCTTCGAGCCAGCACCGCCATTCAATGTGATCATGGTTGATCATCCCCAATCAGTACCCCGTTCCTGCCTTCTCCCCATATCCCCTGACTCCGCTATCTTTAAGAGCCCTTTCTAGCTCTCCTTGAGAGTATCCAGAGAACAGGTCTCCACCTGAGGCAGAGAATTCCACAGACACAAATACTCTTCTAGTATTTCTGTAATGAAGACAGAACCAAAGTACTTGTTTAACTGATCTATTTCCTTGTTTCCCATCATAAATTCAGCTGTTTCAGACGGCAAGGGACCTAAATTTGTCTTCACTAAACCCTCTTCACATATCTAAAGAAACTTTTACAGTCAGTTTTTATAATTCTCTCGTTAGCCACGGTTAAGCCACCTTCCCCATTTTATTTTTACGCCAAACGGGACGAACAATTGTTGTAATTCATCCATGCGATTTTTAAATCTTTTCCAGTGCGTATCCACTGTCAACCCTTTAAGTATCATTTTCCAGTCATCCTAGCCAATTCCCATCTCATACCATCAGTTACCTTTCTTTAAGTTCAGGACCCGTATACCTGTCCATGTGTCTTTTAAATGTTGTTCTGTGTTCCATAGAGATTACCTGGAGACAGGTGCACTATTACCACTGAACACCTGTCAAGAAAATAAAACAAAAATAGTCACATTCTTATTTGTAATTGCATCAATGTTCTAGGTCCCACGTACCTATGCAATTATCCACCACTCTTGGCAACATCTCAACTTCCTCAGAGGTTTGAGAAGATTCAGCACAGTGCCAAATACTTTAATCACCCTTCTACAGGTGTACAATGGAGAGCATACTGACTGGATGCATCACGATCTGCTTCGGTAATTCAAACGCCCAAGAACATAGGAGGCTGCAGAGAGCAGACATTGCCTCTAACACCAGGTGTATTGACCTCACCGCCATCGAAGGGATCTACTGGAAGCGCTGCCTCAAGAAGACAGCAAATATGATCACAGGCCCCACATTACCCGGGCCACACTCTCATCTCGCCGCTGCCATCAGGAAGGTGGTACAGGAGCCTGAGAACCATTACCTTCAGATTCAAGAATAGCTTCTTCCCCTCAACCATCTTTTCATTGTTCAACAGCCAACCCCTTATCATCGAACGTAGAGCAGCATAGCACAGGAACAGGCCCTTCGGCCCGTGCCGAACATTAGGTCGAGATAAAGAAGATTCCTGTGCCTGCTCGTGATCCATATCCTTCCATCCCCTGCATATCCATCTAACAATCCAAAAACCTCTTAAGCAACACTATCGTATCTGCTTCCACCACCACCCCAGGCAGCAAACTCCAGGGACCCACCGCCCTTGTGCAAAAAAAACATTTTCTCCATACACCTCCTATAAACTCTGCCCCTCTCCCTGTAAACCCATGTCATAAAGTCATCCAGCAGGTAAACAGGCCCTTCGGCCCAAATAAACCATGCCAACCAAGATGCCCCATCTATGGTAGTCCCATTTGCCTGCATTTGGTCCATATCCCTCCAAACCTTTCCTATCCATGTACCTTTCTAAGATCCTTTTAAATGTTGTAATTGTACTTGCCTCAACTACCTCCTCTGGCGGCTCATTCCATATACCTTTGTGCTGGCCCACCTGAAAAATATCACAAACCCCCTGTCAGTGGATGATGCAGTCATCCTGGGCCTGCACTTCATCCTCCAGCACTTAGACCCCCAGGGGACCTATGTAAGGATTTTGTTTGAGGATTTAGGCTCTGCATTCAACACCATTGTGCCAGAGCTACTACACTCCAAACGCTCCAAGTTGACTGTGCCTGAACCCCTCCGTCAGTTGATCACCAACTTCCTGACAGACAGAAAGCAGCATGTGAGGCTGGGAAAGCACGTCTCAGACCCGCTGACCCTCAGCATAGGAGCACCGCAAGGCTGCGTACTCACCCCTCTCCTCTACTCTCTCAACACCAATGACTGCATCTCCACAGATTCCTCAGTCAAGCTTCTCAAGTTTGCGGACGACACAACCCCGATTGTCTGATTCAGAATGGGGGAGGAATTTGCCTACAGACAGGAAGTGATACAGCTGGTGTCCTGGTGCCATCGCCACAACCTGGAGCTCAATGCTCTTAAGACAGTGGAATTGATTGTAGACTTTAGGAGAGCTCCCCTTCCCCTTCCCCTCCACCCACTCACCACAGTCACAACTGTGGAGCCATTCAAGTTCCTTGGAACCATCATCTCCAGGGACCTTAAATGGGAGTCCACAGTCAAAAAGTCCAAACAGAGGATGTACTTCATGTGGCAGTTGAGAAAACGCAATCTGCCACAAGCAATGATGGTCCAATTCTATACTGCCATCATAGAGTCTGTCCTCACCTTCTCGATCATGGTCTGGTTTGGTTCAGCCACCAAGCACGACATCCGGAGGCTGCAGCGCATCGTTCGATCAGCCGAGAAGGTTGTTGGCTGCAACCTTTGCCCCCGTCGATGAACTGTACACTGCAAGGGCCGGAAGCGAGTGGGTAAGATCATCTCTGACCCCTCTCACCCTGGCCACAAACTGTTTGAAGTACTTGCATCTGGAAGGCGACTCTGGACTGTCAAAGCCGCCACAGCCAGACACAAAAACAGCTTTTTTTCCAAGAGCAGTAGCTCCACTCAGTAGCTAAAAGTCCTTTTGCTCTGGTATTTTATTTCATTCTTGACATGTTTAAATAATGTTTTATTTTCAATTGTCTACTGTATACCATAATTGATACTTGCGAGCAAAGCACCAAGGCAAATTCATTGTATGTATACATACTTGGCTAATAACATTTATTCAATTCAATTCAATTCTCCCCACCCTACGAGTGGAAAAAGTTGCCCGTTGGTTTCTTATTAAATCTTTCCCCTGAGGTGATGACACTATGACTCCGTGTGTTCCTTTCTGTAATTGTTTTTTTAATGGCTAAAGCACACAAGAAATACTAAAGGTATTACTAATAGACAACATCAAAACAAGTGTCACCTTTTAGCCCTTTGGACTGAAGATGATTACTTTTCACAAATAGCATGGAAAATACTGTTATTGCAAAAAAGTGTGAAAATACTAGTTGTTTAGTAAGGATGTCAGAGATTATGGGGATAAGTCGGGAGAATGGGGTTGAGTGGGAATGATGATCAGCCATGTTTGAATAGCAGAGTAGATTTAATGGGCTGAATAGCCTAATTCTGCTCCTGAACATGAAAATACATAGCGTGTTTTAAAAAAAAATATATCTGCAAATATCCTGCAATATTCATACTAATCCAACCTGTGGTGAACTTTGGATTTATCTTCCGTTATCAAAGATGCCTATTCATACGCAAGTATCCTCTAATAAAATGTTTGTCTGAGATGTTTTTGGTTGTGGAAAAATCTCATCTGTTGGTCACAGGCATATTTGTACCTGTCAGCTGCGTGATTTAATAAAGAAAGAAAATGTTATTTATGTAAAAGGTTTTCAGTGTCTTATGCAAGACCAATTTGTTCCAGACTGATTACGTTACTTTTAAAATGTGCCAGTAGTGGAATGCAAGTAACAACAATGAGACAGAAACTAGAGGAACATCAACATGCATAGCAATGTTGGCAAGCTTACAAACAGAATTAACATTGAATTCAAGAAGGAACTGCAGATGCTGGAAAATCGAAGGTACACAAAAATGCTGGAGAAACTCAGCGGGTGCAGCAGCATCTATGGAGCGAAGGAAATAGGTAACGTTTCGGGCCGAAACGTTACCTATTTCCTTCGCTCCATAGATGCTGCTGCACCCGCTGAGTTTCTCCAGCATTTTTGTGTACCTTAACATTGAATTCTCCCATTTTATGTAACTAACCTACAAACCACCGTTGATCACCCGTTCACACTAGTTCTAGGGGCAATTTGCAGAGGCCAATTAACCTACAAATCCGCTCTGATGTTGTGAGGCAGCGGTTCTACAGCCTACAATGACTTGTTTCCTTCATCATTGTGACTTTCATTCATTTGCTCTATATCTCTCGACATCACCGTCTATATCTCTCGTTTCCCTTTCCCCTGACTCAGTCTGAAGAGTCTTGATCCGAAACAGAAAATAGGTGCAGGAGTAGGCCATTGGGGCCTTCGAGCCAGCACCGCCATTCAGTATGATCATAGCTGATCATCCAAAAATCAGTACCCCGTTCCTGCTTTCTCCCCATATCCCTTAATTCCGTTAGCCCTCAGAGCTAAATCTAACTCTCTCTTGAAAACATCCAGTGAATTGGCCTCCACTGCTTTCTGTGGCAGAGGATTCCACAGATTCATAAATCCCTGGGTGAAAACATTTTTCCTCATCTCAGTCCTAAATGGCCTACCCCTTTTTCTTAACGTAAAATATTCCTTGAATATAAAATATAGCCCAAAGCTTTATTGCAGCATTGAGCAAGTGTTGAACTGAGTTAGGTGCAGTTATTTGAATGAGGTTTTAAACCACAGTTATGTTTGCCTTGGCAGAGGGATGTCAGACTGCTCTCTGGTTGTGGTAGGATGTTTCAGTTGTCAGCTGTTATCAGGCAACTGAATCATCCAACCACAACCAGAGAGCAGTCCTTTTTCTCTGCCCTATATTCCTTTTCTCCAGAGATGCTGTCTGGCCCGCTGAGTTACTCCAGCTTTTTGTGTCTATCTTCGGTTCTACCAGTTGCACCACTGTGCTGCCTTTCTGACATGGTCCCAAGAAATACATATATTTATGCTGACCAGGTCAGCAATGTATATATCTAACACTTCCAAACAGTGCTACTTGATATCCCAGTATTATCAGCTTAGTATATTCAGTGCACTTTAGTTTATTGTCACATGTATCAAGATACAGTGAAAAGTTTTTGTTGCTTGCTATCCAGTCAGCGGAAAGACAATTCATGATTACAATCGAGCCATTTAAAGTGTATAGACACATGATAAAAGGATAACGTTTAGTGCAAGGTAAAGCCAGCAAAGTCCGATCAAGGATAGTCCAAAGGTCACCAATGAGGTAGATAGTAGTTTAGGACTGCTCTCTGGTTGCGGTAGGATGGTTCAGTTGCCTGATAACAGCTGGGACTTAAACCCCCTTTTCACGGGGCGAGTTGACGCAAGATGTCACCAGAGTGAAGAGGTCGTGGTCCAGCACGAGTCTCGCACGATATAACGGCAGTAGATAAAGAGTTCCCACGGTACTCGGCATTTATGTTATTCGTGCGAGTTACTTGGCCGTTTCCCGAGCAGTCGCGTTAAATCTTGAATGAACATCGTGAACTACACGTGACACAAATGATGTAACTTTTTTTTTCACACACTATATATATCCTCCCTTGGTTGAATCGGCTCATTTGGAGACATGCCTTTACGAAATAATTTCGAGTACAGGATGTTGGTTTTTTTCATTGTCGCGCTGCATGCAGCTGCCCACTATGTGCATCGAAAACGTTTGCTTGAAGGCAGAAGGGAGAAATTAATTAAAAAGAGAATTAAGAGGAAGTCTCACTGGGTGAAGCCCATCTTGGATACCTGAGCACAAGTTGGTAAATACAGATGGCCTTTTTAAAGGCAAGCATTACAAGTGAGAATTGCCTGCCCTCATGCATAATTCTTTTTATGGCTCTTTAAACTTCAAACACAGAGGGTGTAAAAGCTGTCTGCGACTTTTTTACTTTGCAGCTGCAGGGCAGACAGACAGACTTATAAGAGAAGTTTAAGTTTACTGCAAACACAGAACTTTTACATCAATAGCAATGTATGTTTTAAAATCTTGGATAACATTAAATGGTTCTCCTCTTGATGAACTTATATATCGTTATATAAACTCACATGAGCACTCGGGAAACTCGGCAGCCTTCGTCTCCAGCAGGTTCCTTTTCCTCTCCCTGTTTCTATAATCCTCTCTGGATTTATCGTACAGAATCTCGTTAAATTGGAACCATTCTACAAGTTCCCCCTCTTGTTCCCTGGTGAAGTTATATGGCTTTACCTTCTGCCATCTTCCCTTTACATAAGCGTCTGTAGAGGCTATTCCTACAACGGCTACTGGGGAGGCAATCTGAATTGCACCTTGCTCACCCTCTCCCTGCTCCAAGGAGCCCACAGGCAGTGTTATCTGTGGCATCTCCTGTTGCCTCTCCACCTGTCTCTCTTGCTGCGTCTCCTCCTCATTCTCCTGCATGGCAAAAACATCTCTGACCCGCTTTTCCCCCTTCCTTTGAGATTTTCTGGGAGCCATCTCTGCAAGTGTTCCTGTTAAAAAGATTATCCAACAATGACAATTAGGTGGGACGTCCTCGAAGGACACATGTTCCCATGTGTCCTTTTGAGACCACCTTTTTTAATCACCTTCTGTCCCCTCTGTCCAGCTTCCGGGTTCACCGTTCGCAGGAGTTCCCACGGTACCCGCAAGAGTTATTACGGATATCGCACGGATATCGCACTGGCCACTACGTTCATATAATGTTGCAATACTCAACCACAAGTGTACAAGTCACTCTTGGAGAAATTCCAATTTTCTTGAATTTTCTCCCGAGTGACCAAGTTACACGATGACCTGCCGTTAGCGCTACGGTGGTCCACGGTGGTCCACGAATGCCGCACTGTTATCGCACGAGGTTCCCACGATGTTGAACTCTGGTTAACTCTTGCGTCAAGTCGCCCCGTGTAAAAGCCGCATTAATCATGCGACCACAACCACAGAGCAGTCTGACATCCCTCTGTCAAGGCAAACATAACTGTGGTTCAAAACCTCATTCAAGTAACTGCACCTAACTCAGTTTAACATTTACTCAATGTTGCAATAGAGGTTTGGGCTAGATTTTATATGCAAGCCTCTGGAATAGGACTTGAGACAACAACCTTGTCACTGAGGGTCACTGAGTCTCTGCCAAGACCAAGCAATGTCTAAAGCAATGACCCCAAGTTCAAGATAGGGTTGAACCACAGAATGCAGTGGTTACCTTGCAGATTAACAGACCCGCAAATCTCTGTGGAACTGTTCATGTTATTCCTCGTGAGCTTCATTGTCTGTGACTAGTTTTCACTTAATCCACAGCTAACAATGGCCTGTTTCCTTCATCATCGATACTTGTTTGCATATCTTTCATTCATTAGTTCTATATCTCTCTATATCACCATCTATATCTCTCGCTACCTTTTTCCCTGACTCTCAGTCTGAAGAAGGGTCAAGACCCGAAATGTCACATATTCCTTTTCTCCAACTATGCTGTCTGACCCGCTGAGTTACTCCAGCTTTTTTCACTATTCATGGTAACTCAGGAATAAGCCACAGTTTACTGATGCGAACATTTTACAGTACATCATAGACACAAAAAGCTGGAGTAACTCAGTGGATCAGGCAGCATGTCTGGAGAAAACGAAAAGGTGACGTTTCGTGTCGAGAACCTTCTTCAGACTGACTGACTTCAGATGCTGTCTGACCCGCTGAGTTACTCCAGCTTTTTGTGTCTATCTTTGGTTTAAACCAGCATTACACATCATAATGTGCAAGCTGAAATGATGCTGAGATTTTCCCATTCATTCAAACACACAGCTGCTGAAAGTAAAGGCCTGCCAACTAAGCTGATCTAAGGATGGTCAGAATGTACCATTGTACAAATAACATTATGTCATTATGTGCAAGGTGTTACAGATGATAAAACATTCTGCACCCCCAAGAAAACAATATCAGTAACAAAAATGAAGATAGACTCAAAAAGCTGGAGTAGCTCAGCGGGTCAGACAGCATCCCTGGAGAAAAGGAATAGGTAACGTTTCAGGTCTTGACCCTTCGTCAGGGGAAAGGGAAGCGAGAAAAATAGACGGTACGATGTAGAGAGATATAGATCAGTCTGAAGTAGGGTCTCGACCCGAAACGTCACCTACTCCTTCGCTCCATAGATGCTGCCTCATCCGCTGAGTTTCTCCAACATTTTTGTCTACCTTAGATCAAATTAATGAAAGGTGCAAAAAAGTAACGATGATAAATAAATACTTGTTTTGCACTGTTAGCTGTGGGCTTGGTGAAAAAGAGTTAAAGACAATGAAGCTCACCAGGTGAACGGTGAAACTAGTACAACGACTAGGGTGGGGGGAGATACGGAGAGGGGATGCAAGGGTTACTTAAAGTTAAATAAGTTACTTCTTTGTAGAAACAAAGAACTGCACATACTAGTTTACCAACAGATGGACAGTTCAGCGCCTCAGGCAGCAATACTAGAAAACATTGAGGTGACGTTTCGGTTCGGGACCTTCTTCGGACTTGTTTGTCAGATTGTTCCAGGTTTATCCTAAAGGAGGGAGCTCCACAAATTATGCCATACAGAGATTTATTTTGCATAAGTTTCAAATCGCTTTCATCGACGTACGTTTTCCTGTCGTTGTGGTTGGAGGTGAGAAGGCGGGAGGAGGCAGAGCGACACGCCAAGGCCGTCTCAATGGCCGAGCAGGGTCAATGGATTAACTGGGAGCCTGGAAAAGAGGAAACTCGGCTGGCGTGACATCTGGCAAATGGAGGGATCTCGGCTAAGTTTTGTCATCACAGCCACTTATGTTGTTCTATCATCACCCCAGAACCTGAAGCAGTGGTTCGGAAAAGACCCCGCTTGCTCCCTTTGGCAAGCACCTGCATCACTAAGGCACATCTCAACAGGATGCACTACGAGCCTCACCCAAGGGCGGCATAACCAAGTTCTCAGACAGCAGGCATCTATCCTGGAACAGAGGCGAACGGCCACAAATGCTTACCCACAAACCTTGGCAGGAAATGTCCACTTCACAACATTTGTACCAGCAGGCCAACCTCCAGAGTAGCAGATAACATCAAAGGATGCAAGCATTCTGCAGCCTGCTCGGGATTGGAAAATGGATGTGGACTTGGAAAAAAAGCTTTTGTTTTCCCCAGACATTGTGGCTACAACACTCCGGCCAGACATGGTCCTGTGGTCCACAACAGCCAAGTTGGCATACGTTGTGGAATTGACAGTACCACGGGAAGATGGTGTTGAAGAAGCTTATGAGAGGAAAAAGACCAAGTACTCTGAACTGGCAACTGAAGCTGCCCAGAATGGCTGGAAGACCAAGGTTTTCCCTGTAGAAGTGGGATGCAGGGGATTTGTTGCTACATCTACGACCAGTCTATTGAAGAAAATGGGGGTGAGGGGTCGCTCCCTCCAACAAGCAATCAAGTCATTGTCAAATTCAGCAGGAAAAAGCAGCAAGTGGATTTGGATCAAAAGGAAAGACAATAATTGGGCTGCAAGATGAAGACAGGATGGTATGGAATTGAGGGGGGTGTACCTGGGATGCCAGGTATCACCGTTGAGCACTCTGGAGACGTTGTGGGCTTATCAATGAAACATCAAAGAAGGAGGGTGCCCCCCTGATGACCCCAATGACCTACCTAACCTACCTTTCACCACTCCAATCCCACTGCCAAAGTGAAGAGTGCCGACTTACTTCAGGTCCTATTAACTCTACTTCTCTTGCGCCATTTCGGTGGGCCGTTTCCACACAGTATCTCTAAGATAAAATAACCTTGTCAGGCTTTGTTCTTCCCCCACTTCTCTTTCAGATTTCTCCTCCATCCCCCCTTGTCCCCCACCCCTCCAGCAACCAATCTGAAGAAAGGTTCCAACCTGAAACATCACCTATTCATGTTCTCCAGAGATGCTGGCTGACCTGCTGAGTTACTCTAGCACTTTGTGCCCTATTTCCTCCTCATACTGCAATGCTAGATTCAGAACCCAGTATTCAAAGTGCTATTTCCGAAGACCTTTCCTGGACCCAGCATACTGATGCAATTATAAAGAAAGCACATCAACTTCCTGAGAAGATTACAGAGATTTGGTATGTCAAGAGAGGATTCTCTTTAACTTCTACAGGTGTACAGCAGAGAGCACGTTGACTGGTTGCATCACAGCCTGTTTCGGCAACTTGAACGCCCAGGAGCGAAGACTGCAAAAAGTTGTGAACACTGCCCGGTCCATCACTGGCTCTGACCTCCCCACCATCGAAGGGATTTACCGGAGTTGCTGCCTCAAAAAGGCAGCCAGCATAACTAGAGACCAACACCACCCTGGCCACATACTCATTTCACCCCTGCCATCGGGAAGAAGGTGTGCATATTTGCGAGTATGTGTTAACACACACTGTCACATTTCAAATCTCATATCAAACGTGCTTTTCTTCATGTGTTGTGTAATTGCCGACGGGTGGAATCCACCCAGAGATATAGAAAACAAAAAGTTTTCTGAAACAAAAAACAATAGATTGGCCCCAAAGGTGGTAAACACCCATGACTTGCAGAAAACCAGTGTTTTGAATATTGTGCAATGGTTTGAAATTAAATATTCAAAAATTTTCCTCCCTGTTGCATTCATTCACGAGATGTGGACAATACCTTTAGATCCAGCCAAGGAATGGAATACTTTATTGTCACATGTGACAAGGTAAGTGAAATTCTTTGCTTGCATAAACCAAGGTATACAAATAACGGCCACCTATGGTGCTGACAAAGTTACAACGTACGCCAGCTCCTCCTTTGTTCTTTCTTCCCCCCCTCCCCCCCACACAGCGGTACCCCCCCACGCCGAGTCTTCCATTGACCATTGTTCTCACCCCTTCCCTCCCCATTGTTCTTCCCCTCATGGCAGTCCCCGCCAGGATCCTCTTTTGTTCTCCCCCACCCACTCCTCACAGCGGTCCCCCTGCACTCTCACCGACCGCGGGTCGACCCGCGAGACTTCACCACCACCGAGGCCCCATCGCCGCGAGGCTCCTCCACGGCCACCGATGCTTCACCGACGATTATCCTGTCCCAATTGCCCCAGCCACACTGGTGGGTACATGGAAGGAGCAGCCAGAGGAGGTAACTGAGGCAGGTACTATATTACATATGGACAGGTATGTGGATAGGAAAGGTTTGGAAGGGATATGGGTCAAACGCAGGCACATGGGCCTAGTGTAGATGGGGCAACGTGGTCGCCATGGGCAAGTTAAGCCGAAGGGCCTGTTTCCTTGCTGTATGACAATGTGACTATAACACACCTATTGAACCCATGCAGTCTTTGTGGTTAAGGGATTTCGGCCTGAAACATCAACAATTCGATTCCCTCCAAAATTGCCACTGGACCTGCTGAGTTGTTCCAGCCGAAAATAGACACAAATCAGACGGAAGCGTCTTGACCCAAAACGTCGCCAATTCCTTCTCTCCAGTCTAGACTACCTGTCTAGCTAAGTTACTCCATCATTTTGTGTCTATTTTCAATTTAAACCAGGATCTGCAGTTCCTTCCTACATAGAACAACACAGGGACAGGCCCTTGCACCATAATATCCATGCCAAACATGATGCCAAGTTAAACCAATCACCTTTACCTGCACGTGGTCCATATCCCTCTGTTGCTGGTATACCTATATTCCTATCTACAGAGCCCTCCGTAACGTTTGGGACAAAGACCCATCATTTGTTTATTTGCCCCATAAGCCACAATTTATGATTTGTAATCGAAAAAAAAAAATCACATGTGGTTAATGTGCACATTGTCAGATTTTATTAAGGCCATTTTCATACATTTTGGTTTCGCCATGTAAAAATCACAGCTGTTTGTACATGGTTTCCCCATTTCAGGGCACCATAATGTTTGGGACATGACTTATGTATGACAGGCATTTGTAATTGCTCAGGTGCATTTAATGCTGGTATAAAAGAGCTCTCAGCACCTAGTCTTTCTTCCAATCTTTCCATCACCTTTGGAAACTTTTATTGCTGTTCATCAACACGAGGACCAAAGTTGTGCCAATTAAAATAATGAGACTGAGAAACAAGAATAAAACTGTTAGAGACATCAGCTAAACCTTAGGCTTACCAAAATTAACTGTTTGGAACATCATTAAGAAAGAGCACTGGTGGGCTTATCAATCGCAAAGGGACTGGCAGGCCAAGCAGACCTCCACAGTTGATGACAGAAGATTTCTCTATATAATAAAAGAAAACCCCCAAACACCTGTCTGACAGATCAGAATCATTCTTCAGGAGTAAGGTATGGATTTATCAATGACCAATGACCAAACAATGGCAGGAGACTTCATGAACAAAAATACAGGATGGCCAGGTTACAGTTTGCCAAGAAGTACTTAAAAGAGCAATCTCAGTTCTGGAAAAAGATCTTGTGGATAGATGATACGAAGATTAATGTCCCAAAACTCATTGGCCGGCAGTTCATTCTACAGCAAGCCAATGATCCCAAACATACTGCTAAAGCAACAAAGGAGTTTTTCAAAGTTAAATGATCAATTCTTGAGTGGCAAAGTCAATCAACCGATCTGAACCCAATTGAGCATGTCTTTTATATGCTGAAGAGAAAACTGAAGGGTACTGAAGCCCCCAAAACAAGATAAGCTAAAAATGGCTGAAATACAGGCCTGGCAGAACATCACCAAAGACACCCAGTAACTGGTGATGTCCATGAATCGCAGACTTCAAGCAGTCATTGCATGCAAAGGATATGCAACAAAATACTAAACATGACTACTTTCATGTATAAATATGTACAAACACTGCTCGTTGGTAAAACCGAAATGTATAAAAATAGCCTTTATTGAAATGTGACAATGTGAACTTTAACCACCTGATTTTTTTCTATTACAAATCTCAAATTGTGGAGTACAGAGGCGAATAAAAAAAATGATGGGTCTTTGTTCCAAACAATACGGAGGGCACTGTAAAAGCCTTTAAAAGACAATTGTATCTGAACATAGACACAAAATATCAGAGGGTGAAGCAGCATCTCTGGAGCTGTTGGAGGGCCGTGCGTTCAAAGGTGCTGAGATTGGAGTGGGCAAGGGGAGTATTGTCGGGATTGCTGACACAGTTATTCCAGCATGTTCTTTCTATCTTTGGTATTAACCAGCATCTGCAGTTCATTTTTATTTCCATCAGATCTGCCTCCACCATCACTCCTGGCAACATGTTCCATGCACCTTCCACCCTCTGTGTAAAAAAACATTATCTGCATATCTCCTTTGTCCTTCTCAACTTACAGCTGTGTCCTCTAGTCTTTGACATATCCTCCCTGGAAAAAGGTTGTCTATTCTACCTGCAGAAACTTTGATTCTATTTCCATGTGCATTACATGAACTGGAGTATTTCCAGTGGTTTCTGTTTGTCTTATTTGGGATTGTAGCAAGGAAGTGTTATCGAGACCTATGTCCTGACAGCAGTACAATTAAAAAAAACAGAACAAAGGAGGACCTGGCATGGGGGGACCACCGTATGGGGGTGGGGGGTGGGTTAGAACTGAAGGGGGCCTGGCGTGGGGGTACTTCGTAACTTTGAAAGCACCCTTTGTGGGTGACTATTTGCATACCTTGGGTCACATGTATTCATTTCAATTCAATAACTAATAAACGTCAAATTTCTTTTGAACAGATGCAACAGCAGTAATTTGTGTTACGTATGCACTATACTGGTACGGGACTAACAAAGCTGCGTTCCATATCACTGGGAACACTCTGTGTGTTTTACCATCAGGTTCATAAGCTAGTATATCAGGATCAGGCAGAAATGTCTACAAAACAAATCCACAATCCTCACTTGTGTACATGAGCAGCAGGGTTTGGCTTTTGTAGTTATCCTGAAAATAGTGGTTAAATACAGAATACAGACATGACCAGAAGAAATAAAATTACTTGTAGTAGAAAAGCAAAATGTGTTTCATAAGTTCGGGGAGCAGAATTAGGCCATTCTTTTAGGTACATCCTCTTATTCTGAGGCTATGGCCTCTGGTCCTAGACTCTCCCATCCTCCCCACATTCCCTCAATCCAGGCCTTTCACTATTTAGTATTTTCTAAAAATCCCATGCATTCGAAAAAGGCATCGTAAGACTGCCTTTCAAAATCAAATTCCTATAAAATCGATGCCGATTATGTCAGTTTTCTTTTTATTAAAAAAAATAGCATATTGTACGTTTGTTGCCAGGACTCGATGACCTGAGCTTTTGAGAGAGGTTGAGCAAGCTAGGACTTTATTCGTTGGGGCACAGGAAGATGAGAGGTGATCTTATAGAGGTGCAGAAGGTCATGAGAGAAATAGATAGGGTAGATGCACTGAGACTTTTACCCAGGGAATGGGAATCAAGAAGCAGGGGACGTTGGTTTTAGATGAGAGGGGATAGATTTATTAGGAACCTGAGGGGAACTTTACACTTTTTATTATTAAACACAAAAGGCGGTGTATATATATGGAATGAGGTACCAGAGGAGGTAGTTGAGGCAGGTACCATCACAACGTTTACAAACATTTGGACACGTAAATGGATAGGATAGCTTTAAAGGGATATGGACGTAGCACTGGTAGGTGGGACTCGTGTAGATGGGGCATGGTGATCGGCATGGGCAAGTTGGGCCGTAGGGCCTGCTTCCACGCTGTATGACTCTATGATTACTGAGTTTGTTTTCCCCCCAAAACCTAGCAGTATAGTTGGAAACCTTAAAAAAAAACATGTCAAAAATACTCAGCAGGTTGGGAAGCACCACTTGTGGAGAGAGCAACACGGGATGAATGCTCTTCAGTAACCTCTTCTGCAGAAAGGATATTTATCTCAAACATTAACTGCTTCTCTATTGCTCCTAAACAACCCGTTGAAAAAGACACAAAATGCTGGATCAAGTCAGCGGGCCAACCAGCATTTTTGGAGAAGATGGACAGTCGACGTTTCAGGTCGGGACCCTTCTTCAGACGGATTGTAGTGGGGGAGGGGGTAAGAAAGCTGGAAGAGAGGTGGGGCAGGAAAAGCCTGGTAAGTGATAGGTGGATAGATGTGTTAGATGTATACAGGTGGGCGGGTAATTTGATTGGCAGATGCTTCAACAAATTTGAAAGATGAAAAACAAAAAATGTGAGATAAGGATAGAAGAGACGTGAAAGATGAAGCCAGAATGAGGAATATAGGTGGAAGGGGAGGGGGACGTTGTGTTGTAAGCTATAGTGTTGTTATTATTTTCTGTAAATGGCACTGTACCCTCCTCCCTTATCAACTATTTAACCAGGTATAAAAGGCACACCCTCCTTAGTTCCACAGATTTACTTTTCATGCCATGACCGTTTAGAACAAATCACAAAGTGCTCGTTCTAAAGTAACTCGGCAGGTCTGGCAGCATCTCTGGAGGGTGTGTTTCACGTTGCACCCTTCCTCACCCCTCAAATTCACGCTGCCTACCATTCTGACACCGCTCTCTCTGTTCTCGATCTCTGGCGACTGAAGTTTTTTTTGATGATTCCTATTGTTTAGAACATTTGTGTCCAAAATATCAACATAATTCTTTCCGTGTTGCCCAACAAGGAGTTAAAAGATAGTCACAAAAAGCTGGAGTAACTCAGTGGAACAGGCAGCATCAGATGGAATAGGTGATGTTCCAGTCTGAAGAAGGGTCTCCACCTTCTTCAGACTGAAAAGTCACCCATTCCTTCTGATGCTGCCTGCCCGGCTGTTATTCCAGCATTTTGTGTCTATATTCGGTGTAAACCAGCATCTGCAGTTCCTTCCTACATAAAGGAATTAAAAGAGCAATGTCTTGCATCTCTCATGGTTGAATGGGATAGTACCACAAAAGGGAACAGTCGGTGGAGATGGTATAGAGTACAGGGAGACTTGGAGGGAACAGTCCTTTCAGAATGTTAATATCGGAGTTGAAGATGCATCAATGGTGGAATTCCAGTGGAGTTAATAATCATAAATTAATTCATTTAGTTTAGAGATACAATGCGGAAATAGGCCTACCGATTCCACGCCGACCAACGATCCCTGCACACTAACACTTTCCTAAACATCACAGCTGCTGTACCATCGCAGAAAGCTGAAAACCACGTAAACCAAGTCATTGCTAGTAATCCAGAACATCTTACAACCCAGTGGTATGAATATTGATTTCTCTAACTTCAAGTAACCCTGACATTCCCTCTCTCCATCCCTCCCCCACCGGTTAAAGAGAAAACTGGTCCACGTACATTGTGTGTATAAATTGAATATCCAAATGTAATTACTTTTTAGATGGTGGCAAGATGGCGGCGCGCACGGTCGCAACAGCTCACGGCTCTCCATCTCGGTGCTCTTTCTTGTTGTTTGTGTACGTTTTATTGTCCGTGTACGTCTTCACTATCGGTTCTGCGAACATCCGCTACACCCGCTACACCCGCCAGAACCTCATGGACATCGGTGACCAGCATCAGACATCTGTTTCGAATGTCTTTCATCACACGCATAACACTCCAGACGACATAGCGAGACCATCGGGCTCCCCGTGGATTGTTGTCGGGTGTAGGAGGCGGCGCAGACGGAGGAGGGAGAGGAAGCAGAAGCGAGGCCGCAGGTCCGGTGTTTTGCTAAGGCTAAGAAAACAACCACATAAGCCACCTCTACCGAGCCTGTATCTCTCCAATGCCAGATCCCTGGTTCATAAAATGGATGATCTCGAATTACAACTCGCTGGAAATCGATATGTTCGTGACTGCTGTGTTTTGATTATCACCGAAACCTGGCTTCACCCGGGGATACCTGATGCTAGCATGCAGCTAGCAGGACGCTTTCTGCTCCGCGGGGACAGGACTATGGACTCCGGTAAGAGCAGGGGAGGGGGCCTCTGTATCTACGTGCATGAGAACTGGTGCAACAACGGGACAATCATAGACAAACATTGTTCCCCTGACCTTGAGTACATGTCTGTAAGATGCTGGCCTTTTTTTCTACCGAGAGAACTAACAGTAGTGATTGTCACGGCTGTGTATATTCCACCCGACGCCAATGTAAACACGGCGCTCTCTCTCCTGCTGAACACCATTACCGAACAGCAGCGGGCCCACCCCGAAGGTGTTCACATAATCGCAGGGGACTTTAATAAGGCCAACTTAAAGACTGTACTGCCGAAATTTTATCAACATGTCAAGTGTTCTACTAGGGGGGAGAACACGCTGGATCATGTCTACACCAATATCAAGCACGCGTATAGAGCCATTCCCCTCCCCCAACTCGGTCAGTCAGATCATCTCTCCCTCCTGCTCTCCCCAGCATACACCCCCATCAGACGCAGTGCCAGGCCCACCATAAAGTCTGTTATAACCTGGCCGGAAAATGCACTCTCCAAACTACAGGACTGCTTTATACAGACAAACTGGGACATATTCGAACACCAGGATCTGGAAACTTTCACAGGAACGGTACTGGACTATATCAAGTTCTGCATCGGAAACGTGACTGTGGACAAAAACATTTGGGTTTTCCCAAACCAGAAACCCTGGATGTCCAGCCAGGTCCGCACACTCCTCAGATGCTGCCTTCAGGTCAGGTGACAGAGCTCTGTACAGGGCTGCTCGAGCCGATCTGAAAAGTGGAATTAAAAAAGCCAAGGCGGACCATAAGAGGAGCATAGAGTCCCACCTGTCCAGCAATAATACACGGGAGGTATGGTGGGGCATACAAGACATTACAAACTACAGAGGCTGTGCCACAACGACAGAAGACCTGAGTGCGCCGCTGGCAGAGAAGCTAAATTGCTTCTTTTCCCGCTTTGAAACATCACAACAGCAGCACCCATCTGCTACAGCCCTGCTCCCACCCTCACCTGGCTCCTGTACTACTCCACTCACTGTAAGGGAGAACGATGTCAGACGGGTGCTCCTGGCAGTGAACCCCAAGAAGGCTGCTGGCCCGGATGGAGTGCCTGGTAGGGTGCTTAAAGTGTGTGCCCACCAGCTCACCGGCATCTTCACCAGAATCTTCAACCTCTCCCTGGACCAGGCAGTTATCCCGTCCTGCCTAAAATCAGCCACAATCGTCCCAGTGCCGAAGAAGTCTCCCATCACCAGCCTAAATGATTACCGTCCCGTGGCCCTCACTCCGGTAATCACGAAGTGCTTCGAGAGATTGGTCCTCCAGCACATCAAGGACTATCTCCCTCCAGACTTCGACCCCCACCAATTCGCCTATCACCCAAACAGATCCACAGAAGACGCCATCACCGTAGCTCTCCACTCTGTGCTGAGCCACCTGGAGCAGGGGCAGAGCTACGTCCGGATGCTCTTTGTGGATTACAGCTCAGCTTTCAATACTATCATTCCGGACATTCTCATCGACAAACTGGTCACTCTCGGCCTCCCCACTCTCACATGTGCCTGGATAAAGGACTTCCTCACCAACCGGCCCCAGACTGTGAGACTCGGCCCCCACCTCTCCTCCACTCGCATGTTGAGTACCAGCTCCCCACAGGGCTGTGTGCTAAGCCCCCTCCTATGCTGTCTCTACACCCACGACTGTAGTCCGGCCCACAACAACAATCGCATCGTCAAGTTTGCTGACGACACTACAGTAGTCGGACTCATCTCAAGGGGAGACGAGGCAGCCTATAGAGAGGAAGTCCTGAAGTTGACAGCCTGGTGCTCAGAAAACAACTTGGCTCTGAACACCAAGAAAACAAAAGAGCTCATTGTCGACTTCAGGAGGCACAGCACTGACTTAGCCCCCCTATACATCAACGGCGAGTGTGTGGAGAGGGTCTACACCTTCTGGTTTCTCGGCATCCTCATCTCCGCTGACATCTCCTGGACAGACAACATCACAGCGGTCATCAAGAAGGCTCAGCAGTGGCTGCACTTCCTGAGGGTCCTCAGGAAGCACAACCTGGACTCCAACCTGCTGCTGACCTTCTACCACTCGTCCATTGAGAGCCTGCTGACATACTGCATTACAGCATGGTACGGCAGGTGCACCATGGCAGACAGGGAGAGGCTTCAGAGGGTAGTTAGGGCAGCACAGAAGATCATTGGCTGCCCTCTCCCCTCCCTGATGGACATTTACACCTCCCGCTGCCTCAGCAGGGTGAAGAACATCATCAAGGACAGCTCCCATCCTGCGTTTGGCCTGTTCGACCTGCTGCCCTCAGAGAGGCGCTATAGGTGCATCAGAACAAGGACAAATAGACTTAAGAACAGTTGCTTTCCAAAAGCCATAACCTCTCTGAACTCACACATGCACTGACTTCACAGCCTAACACCCGGACTTCCATCTATCCACCTACTGTAATTTGTACTGTAACTGTAATTTTTAATATGTGCAATAACCCATACTGTATATAGGAATCCTATTTATTCACTCTATTCACCCATTGTCTTTTTATAGATATGTATATAGTGCCGCAGAACTGTGCATCTTATCCCCCCCCCCCCCCCCCCCTTTTGTTTTGTTTTTTGTTTTTTGAACTAATTACATGTCTGCACTGAGTACGAGCTGCTTTTAATCTCATTGTACATGTGTATAGTGACAATAAAATGGCATTCTATTCTATTCTATTTCTGTACTTTGCTGGTGGTTCAGTCAAAAATAAGTTTTTCACTTCAGGAGTATATATTTTTCTAAAAATAATTATAAGAACGGCGGTATGTCAATAACATGTATGACATAAGGAAGGCATGGTAGCACAGCAGTTGAGTCACTGACTTACAGCGCCAGAGACCCGGGTTCGATCCTGACTATGAGTGCTTGTCTGTACGGAGTTTGTATTTTCTCCCCGTGACCTGCTTGAATTTTCTCCAAGATCTTCGGTTTCCTCCCACACTCCAAATATTTTTTTCTGTATGTTAATTGGCTTGGTATAAAATGTAAATTGTCCCTAGTGTGCATAGGGTATTGTTAATGTGCGGGGATCGCTGGTCGGTGCGGACTTGTTAGGCTGAGGGGCCTGTTTCCACGCTGTATCTTTGAGAGAAACTAAACTAAATTATATCTTCATATATACTTCAACTCCCCCTCCCATTCCCAATCCGACCTCTCTGTCCTGGGTCTCCTCCATTGCCAGAGTGAGCAACAGCGGAAATTGGAGGAACAGCACCTCATATTCCGTCTGGGGTCCTTGCGTCCCCTTGGCATCAACATTGAATTCTCCCAATTTGGCTAGCCCGTGCTGTCCCCTCCCCCCCTCCCCTTCCTTCACCCTCTAGCTGTCTCCTCCCATCCGCCCGCCCTCGGGCTCCTCCTCCTCCTCCCTTTGTCCTTCTTTCTTTCCCCACCCCCTATCAGTCTGAAGAAGGGTTTCGGCCCGAAACGTCGCCTATTTCCTTCGCTCCATAGATGCTGCTGCACCCGCTGAGTTCCTCCAGCAATTTTGTGTACCTTCGATATTCCAGCATCTGCAGTTCCCTTTTGAAAACTAAATTATATAGTCTGTTCAACAGTACATTTCTGTGGTGCAGGGGTATTTGGAACAACATGGAGGAAGAACAACTCTCAAAGGTGTCACCAAGTATGTTAAGCCCAATAAATACTTGACACAAAAGGTGTGAATTTGGACAATACCAGTAAAGCAACATCAGCACACAGCAAATCTGGTTATTTCCAATAATGTGGTGGTCCTGTGGCATCTATCCATCTTGCCAACAACCACTGTTGAAAACTTCATGGCAACTCCCCATTCACGAAAGGTCATAAACATTAGCTCACCGCCCACTCATTTAACCACTGCAAACACTTTTCCCTTTCTTCTTTTGTCTCTTCACGAGGCTTTTTCACTGGTATTTTTTCAGCCTGAACTTCAAGAGTACTGCTCCTCTCACATTGTTCTGTTATGTATTTCTCTTTGAGTTCCCCGATGATATTGTGCAGGTTATTGACATGCGTGCCCATCTCCCAGTTGTTGTCCACCGTGCGCATGAATGGGTCGGGTGTGGTCACTTCTATCGGCTCTCCTTCCACAGGGATCTGCAGGTGATAGGCATGAAGCATCATGCGATAAGGGTCGTTATCTGTCTTCAAGCTGTAGGTGAAGTCACCCACAATAGGATGCCCGATGGAACTGCAATGAACCCTCAGCTGATGCGTCCGACCTAAACAAAGGAGAGCAAGACACGTTGAAATGTTACCTCTGCGGAACTCTGGAAGAAAATACAGGCAGACCTTGGGTAAGAGTTCCATTCCTGAGAATTGTCCCTTACACGATTTCTCCATCGGTCAGAAGCATCCATTTTCTATAGATACCCATATTGTATCACTCTATAAACACTTGTTCTAATTCATTGACCAATTTCCTTAACACTACCCATAATTTAATGGAATACATTGAATTTGACACGGCATTGAAATTGTCACGGCATTGAAATTGACAAATTGCATTTTTCTTTCCACTCAGGCCAGTCCCATCAATCCTATGCCAAATCTCATCCAATCAATCCTGTTCTTTCATTTATTTCCTTCCAAGTTGTTGCCTTCCAATTCTCGGTGGCAGCGGGAGCCTCGGTGATGGTGGGGCCTCGGTGATGGTGGGGCCTCGCAATCGACTCGCGATCAGCGGTCGATGAACATGAGGGGGGCGGGAGGGGAAGACAATGGAGGACCCGGCATGAGGGGACCGCCGTGACAGAACAAAAGGGGGACCCGTTGTGGGGGAGGCACTCTAGTTTAGAATCCTCTGCCCAGCGGATAAGCCTGCGTTCGTTTGTTTGTCCATTCCGGTTAAGGCGCTGTACACACGGCAGCCAGCCAACAGTCCCTTGTCTTTTTCTTTTTGTTTTCTCTTTCAAATTCAAGTTTTCGTATACCTTGTTGTGTGGTGACTATTGGCAGACCAATTTCCGTGGATGAATAAAGTTTATCGTATCGTATTTCCCTTTGCAGATTTGTCAGTAACAGTACAGCTTAACTTTAAATGATTTAGCAGAATGATTGGAGGAGCTTTGAGATGGAAATTATTGAATCAATTGCAGGGGTCTGGAACTTACTGCCTCCACACATTCAACAAGTGTGTAAGAAGGAACCGCAGATGCTGATTTATACCTCAGGTAGACACAAATGCTGCAGTAACTCAGCAGGTATGGACAGCATCTCTGGAGAAAAGGAACAGGGTGATGTTTCATCAGGTGAGAACATCACCTATTCCTTTTTCCCAGTGAAACTGCCTGACCCACTGAGTTACTCCAGCACATAGTGTCTATATATATCCAGCCAGTGCCTGGCTGAGTAGATGCAGAGCACGGACCTATCACCGGGAACATTGAATTATACACCATTTGGGGGTAGAGTGCTGACATGGATAGAAAATTGGTTGGCAGACAGGAAACAAAGAGTAGGGGTTAACGGGTCCCTTTCAAAATGGCAGGCAGTGACTAATGGGGTACCGCAAGGCTCGGGGCTAGGACCACAGTTACCTATGTATGCAAGATGCAGGTAAAGTTTTGAGCAGGATTACTAACCTGTTAAAGGTTGGAGGAGTACTTTTGTAACTGGATCTCCACTGTAGAAACCTCTTTCCAAAACAGTCAGTTCAGTCTGGCATGGCTTGGGATTTTGACAACCTTTGTATAATTACACAAAAATAACTAATTTAAAGATCAGATTTGTCTTCCTTAAAACCTCAAACAGATAAAACTCAAACAAGTTACTTGTATGATTTATCCAGGAAGTTAAAACTCCTAGCCCGAACAGTGCTTAAATGCATTTTTCTTATTATTCACATTGTGAAATTCACTGGAACATACAACGTACAGCAATGTTATCCCACTTTTTAAGGATGGCGGGAGAGAGAAAACAGGGAATTATAGACCAGTTATTCTGGTGTCGGTGGTGGGGAAGATGCTGGAGTCAATAATAAAAGATGAAATAGCGGCACATTTGGATAGCAGTAACAGGATCGGTCTGAGTCAGCATGGATTTACAAAGGGGAAATCATGCTTGACTAATCTTCTGGAATTTTTTGAGGATGTAACAGGGAAAATGGACAAGGGAGAGCCAGTGGATGTAGTTTACTTGGACTTTCAGAAAGCATTTGATAAGTTCACACATAGGAGATAGTAGGCAAAATTAGGGCACATGTTATTGGGGATAGAGTGCTGACATGGATAGAAAATTGGTTGGCAGACAGGAAACAAAGAGAAGGGATTAACGGGTCCCTTTCAGAATAGCAGGCAGTGACTAGTGGGGTACCACAAGGCTCAGTGCTGGGAACGCAGCTATTTACAAAATACATCAATGATTTAGATGAAGGGATTCAAAGTAACATTAGCAAATTTGCAGATCACACAAAGCTGGGTGGCAGTGTGAACTGTGAGGAGGATGCTATGAAGATGCAGGGTGAGGACAGGTTGGGTGAGTGGGCAGCTCTTACTATTCACATTATGAAATTCACTGGAATATACAAGAGTACAGCATAAGAACAGGTCCTTCGGCCCACAATGTCCGTGCCAAACACAATGCCAAGACCAATACATATCCGCTTGCACATATTCCGTATCCCTCCATTCTTTACATATCCATGTACCTATCGAAAAGCCGCAAATCGTATCTGCCTCCACCACCCCGGCAGCACGTTCCTGGCACTCATCACCCCATGTATAAAGCTATTCTGATTAAAGTGTTAAATAAAAGATAATATTTTAAAACCTCTGCAACCCCGTCCATTTAGCATGTTTCGAGTTTTATCAATTTCCAACTGGGGTCGAACACTCCAATAGGCCGAGCTCGCGGCCATGGACGTCAACGGGACCCGCTCCGAGAGAGTGAGGAGGGACCCGCGAGCAACCGGCAAGAGCGAGGGCGGCTGGAGTGCAGGGGGGGGGGGGGGGGGCGTGTCGGGAGCACCCGGTGAGCGCCGTGGAGCCATCCAAGAGAGGACCCTGTGCCATCGGCCAAGTACGGGCGTGCAATGAGTGCCGGATGGGCTGGCGGTGGGTGTTGAAGGTTGGTCAAGGACATGCCGCCGAGAGAACAAAAAGGGACCTGGCGTGGAGGCCGCCGAGTGATCAAACCGAGACTATTGGGAACTACTTTGTAGGTGACGCTTTGCACACTTTGTGTATGGTGTGTAAAAAAAGTCTTCCCTTCAGCCTCTTCTTCCTATTCTAACCTATACTTTTACACACCATCTCTGTTAAAATTGAGACAGTGCACCTTCTCCAATTACTGCTCAATCTCTCTATGTTCCCTCACGGTTCTAAAACCCAAGGTCAGATTGACAAATCATTATTTCCACTTGTTCTTTCAAGATGCTAACTTCCTACTATGGATGAAAATAAGTACCTGGTGGCGAAGACAAACAAGGGGGTGGGGGGGGGGGGGGGGGGATGCGAGAGGTCTAGAATAAAGCAAATAGTCATGGAGCATGGAAACAGGCCCTTTGGCCCAACTTGCCCATACCGACCAAGACGCCCCCATCTACACCAGTCCCTCCTGCGCAGGTTTGGCCCAAGATAGACGCAAAAAGCTGGAGTAACTCAGTGGGCCAGACAACATCTCTGGAGAAAAGGAATAGGCGATGTTTCAGGTCGGAACCCGTCTTCAGACTGAAATGAGTGACAGGAATGGTGGAGCTCATAATGGCCCAATGTTGGCTGGAGAAGGCCAATATGGGCTCCACCCATCCCGAGATCATCTGCCGGCACATGTGAGAATAAAGTTTCAATCAAGCAATTCTTCCTGGGGCCGCGGTACCCATCAATCTTACCGTGCATTCCAACAGTACACATCATGTGGGTCATTCCCACTGTTGTACTTTTGCCAATTGCATGATTGATGGCCATTCTGCCCAAAGAGACGTGACCTCTGACCTGTGGAAAAGATGACAGTGTTAGATTACGTACACAACAATCCTTTTTCCAAGACACACTTTACAAATGCATGACAATTATGCTTGTTTCCCTTTTTCTGTACTTCGAACCATTGATGACAATTGCAGTGAATTAAAAGGACTGCAGTTTCAAAATTAGGAAACTAATGCACATAGAAATTTGTTGTTGAAGCCAAGGAGAAAATGCTCTGCCTAACCCCATACAAACAGCTAGGGTCCATGTAAAAAATGCAGACATAAAAAGAATTCTAACAACGGAAATGCTGCAAACATTCAGAAAGTCCCGTGAGTAAGTAAAGACATCTGGAAAGAGAGAATACAGGTTAGTTTTCAATTGTGGAGAGGGTGGGGATGGATGGTGGATATGTCAAAGGGAATATCTCTGATAGGGCGAGTCCAAAGTTGCCAAAGTGATTGTGCTGTTTATGGCATTAACGGGTGGGTGGTTGGGTGAGTCAGTGACAATTTAAAACATTTTTATATTTCATGCTTCATCTCATCTCTCCTGTTCTAATCTCTCCTCGTCTTTTGTCTTTTCAACTCTGGCCGTGGTCCAAATATCTTGCAATGGAAAAACCTATCCCCATCACACCAATATCCACCTATCACTTGCCAGGCTTTGTCCAGCCCCACCTGTCTTCCAGCTTCCCTCTTCTACAATCAGTCTGATGAAGGGTCCCAACCTGAAACGTTACCAATCCATGTTACCCACTGAGTAGCACTTAGTGTCATTTAAAAAAAACTTATTTTGTAAAGAAGTTTGCTCAGTTCTAATGAAAGGTCACGCGTGTGAAAAACTTCTGGACAAAATAATAATCAACTATCCATCTCATTGGAGACCCTCGGACTATCTTGTATTGGACTTTACTGGGCTTTCTTGCACTAAATGTTATTCTCTTTATCCTGTATCTGTACACTGTGGACGGCTTGATTGTAATCATGTAAAGTCTTTTTGTTGACCGGATAGCACACACCAAAAAAGCTTTTCACTGTACAGGTGACAATAATAAACTAAACTTGACACATGTATCAAATTTATTAGATCCTTTTGCAGATGTCACTAGGATTGATAGAGTAACCAATCAATATAGTATATTGGGATTTCCAAAAGACATTCAGTAAGGTACCAGGTTAAAACTATGAGTTATGTACAAGCTATGAGTTTTAAGATAATATATTAACATTGGAGAAACTTTGATTAACAATCATTAAAAAAAAGTTCTGAATAGCTCAGTTTTAGGTTAGCCAACTGTGTGCTCAGTGGTGGGCGACAGGGATTAGTGTTTGCCCTCAATCTTTGTTCACGTCACCGATAAAGGCACCATCTATAATGTGTTCAAGCTATGCCTGTTTCTGCTGTAGCTTTGGGAGCAACAACAGCAGCAGCAGCAGGAGGAGATTAGCAAGAGATACGACTGATTGGCTCTAGCCCAAGTGGGAGGAGAGAAGTGAGTCAGTGCTGGGAAAACAGCTGAAAACTGAGGAATTTGGTTTGTAAATTGGTAAATCAGGCAATTTATCAGTCAATTTAAGTAAGACTGCTCTTAGGGAGCAGCAGTGAGTGAGCAGCCTTGTGAGTGAAGTGCCCTGTGAGAAAAGTGTTAGTCTTTGGCTCAAGAGTCTTCGGAGAGGAGGCTGAGGAGAGGAGACTACGCAAAACACTGCAGAGGGAGAGACGAAAGAAGGAGATGTCAGGCAAGCTGATTCAGTGTGATGCTTGCAGTATGTGGGAGGTCAAGGACACCGCTGGTGCCTCTGGCTGCTACAAATGCGAAAAGTGCATCCAGGTAGAGCTCCTGAAGGGCCGTGTTGGGGAACTGGAGAAGCAAGTGGATGACCTCCGGTTCGTCCGAGAAACGGAGTCGTTCCTTGACAAGTCTTACAGTACGATTGTTACACCAAAGGTACTGGAAGAGAGAAGGTGGGAGACAGTGAGAACGGGAGGGCAGCATGGAATGCCAACGTCCCCGGGTGTTGTACCTCTTGTGAACAGGTTCACCCACTTAGAAGCTGTCGGGACAGAAGAGGTGTTTACACTGGGCGGCGGACTGGCTTGTGATGCGAATAGGGCTGTTGAGCCAAAACCAAAAAGGCCTAAGGCAGGCAACGCCATTGTAGTAGGAGACTCCATTGTGAGAGGTACGGACAGGGGTTTCTGCGGCAACAGACGGGATGCGAGGATGGTGTGCTGCCTTCCTGGTGCCAGGATCCAGGATGTCACGGACAGAGTGCAGAAAATCCTCAAGGGCGAAGGTGAACATCCGGAAGTGGTAGTGCATGTCGGCACAAACGATGTCGGAAAGAAGGGGATGAATATTCTGCAGCGTGACTTTAGAGAGCTCGGAAAAATGCTGAAAAGCAGGACCTCCAGGGTTGTTATCTCCGGTTTGCTTCCAGTTCCTCGTGCTGGCGAGAGCAGGAACAGGGAGATACGGGACCTGAACGTGTGGCTGAGGAACTGGTGCACGGGGCAGGGATTTAGATTCTTAGATCACTGGGATCTGTTTTGGGGTAAGGGGGAACTGTACAAAAGGGACGGATTGCATCTTAACAGGTGTGGGACCAGCATTCTGGCAGGCAGGTTTGCCACTGCTACACGGGTGGTTTTAAACTGAATAAGGGGGGTGGGGTGTCGAATGGGCTAGTGGAGGATGGAGTTAAAGGGAAAGGGTTTCTTAAATGTGTGAGCGTAGAGACAGAGGGGTGTAAAATGAGGGTAGAAGCAATAGGTAGCAAGGTGAAAAGTAAAAGTGGCAGGCCGGAAAATCCAGGGCAAAAATCAAAAAGGGCCACTTTTCAACAAAATTGTATAAGGGGTAAGAGTGTTGTAAAAACAAGCCTGAAGGCTTTGTGTCTCAATGCAAGGAGCATTCGTAATAAGGTGGATGAGTTGAATGTGCAGATAGCTATTAATGACTATGATATTGTTGGGATCACGGAGACATGGCTCCAGGGTGACCAAGGCTGGGAGCTGAACATCCAGGGATATTCAATATTCAGGAGGAATAGAGAGAAAGGAAAAGGAGGTGGGGTAGCGTTGCTGATTAGAGAGGAGATTAACGCAATGGAAAGGAAGGACATTAGTTTGCAGGTTGTGGAATCGGTATGGGTAGAGCTGCGAAACACTAAGGGGCAGAAAACGCTGGTGGGTGTTATGTACAGGCCACCTAACAGTAGTAGTGAAGTTGGAGATGGTATCAAACAGGAAATTAGAAATGAGTGCGACAAAGGCAAAACCGTTATAATGGGTGACTTCAATCTACATATAGATTGGGTGAATCAAATTGGCAGGGGTGCTGAGGAAGAGGATTTTTTGGAATGTATGCGGGATAGTTATCTAAATCAACATGTAGAGGAACCAACGAGAGAGCAGGCTATTTTAGACTGGGTATTGAGTAATGAGGAAGGGTTAGTTAGCAGTCTTGTTGTACGTGCCCCCTTGGACAAGAGTGACCATAATATGGTTGAGTTCTTCATTAGGATGGAGAGTGACATTGTTAATTCAGAAACAATGGTTCTGAACTTAAAGAAAGGTAACTTTGAGGGTATGAGACGTGAATTGGCCAAGATTGACTGGCAATTAATTCTAAAAGGGTTGACGGTGGATATGCAATGGAAGACATTTAAAGACTGCATGGATGAACTACAAAAATTGTTCATCCCAGTTTGGCAAAAGAATAAATCAGGGAAGGTAGTGCATCCGTGGATAACAAGGGAAATCAGGGATAGTATCAAAGCGAAGGATGATGCGTACAAATTAGCCAGAAAAAGCAGCATACCGGAGGACTGGGAGAAATTCAGAGACCAGCAGAGGAGGACAAAGGGCTTAATTAGGAAAGGAAAAATAGATTATGAAAGAAAACTGGCAGGGAACATAAAAACTGACTGCAAAAGTTTTTATAGATATGTGAAAAGAAAGAGATTAGTTAAAACAAATGTAGGTCCCTTGCAGTCAGAAACGGGTGAGTTGATCATGGGGAACAAGGATATGGCGGACCAATTGAATAACTACTTTGGTTCCGTCTTCACTAAGGAAGACATAAATAATCTGCCGGAAATAGCAGGGGACCGCGGGTCAAAGGAGTTGGAGGAATTGAGTGAAATCCAGGTTAGCCGGGAAGTGGTGTTGGGTAAATTAAATGGATTAAAGGCCGATAAATCCCCAGGGCCAGATAGGCTGCATCCCAGAGTACTTAAGGAAGTAGCTCCAGAAATAGTGGATGCATTAGTAATAATCTTTCAAAACTCTTTAGATTCTGGAGTAGTTCCTGAGGATTGGCGGGTAGCAAACGTAACCCCACTTTTTAAGAAGGGAGGGAGAGAGAAAACGGGGAATTACAGACCAGTTAGTCTAACATCGGTAGTGGGGAAACTGCTAGAATCAGTTATTAAAGATGGGATAGCTGCACATTTGGAAAGTGGTGAAATCATTGGACAAAGTCAGCATGGATTTACAAAAGGTAAATCATGTCTGACGAATCTTATAGAATTTTTCGAGGATGTAACTAGTAGCGTGGATAGGGGAGAACCAGTGGATGTGGTGTATCTGGACTTCCAGAAGGCTTTCGACAAGGTCCCACATAAGAGATTAGTTTACAAACTTAAAGCACACGGCATTGGGGGTTCAGTATTGATGTGGATAGAGAACTGGCTGGCAAACAGGAAGCAAAGAGTAGGAGTAAACGGGTCCTTTTCACAATGGCAGGCAGTGACTAGTGGGGTACCGCAAGGCTCAGTGCTGGGACCCCAGCTATTTACAATATATATTAATGATCTGGATGAGGGAATTGAAGGCAATATCTCCAAGTTTGCGGATGACACTAAGCTGGGGGGCAGTGTTAGCTGTGAGGAGGATGCTAGGAGACTGCAAGGTGACTTGGATAGGCTGGGTGAGTGGGCAAATGTTTGGCAGATGCAGTATAATGTGGATAAATGTGAGGTTATCCATTTTGGTGGCAAAAACAGGAAAGCAGACTATTATCTAAATGGTGGCCGACTAGGAAAAGGGGAGATGCAGCGAGACCTGGGTGTCATGGTACACCAGTCATTGAAAGTGGGCATGCAGGTGCAGCAGGCAGTGAAGAAAGCGAATGGTATGTTAGCTTTCATAGCAAAAGGATTTGAGTATAGGAGCAGGGAGGTTCTACTGCAGTTGTACAGGGTCTTGGTGAGACCACACCTGGAGTATTGCGTACAGTTTTGGTCTCCAAATCTGAGGAAGGACATTATTGCCATAGAGGGAGTGCAGAGAAGGTTCACCAGACTGATTCCTGGGATGTCAGGACTGTCTTATGAAGAAAGACTGGATAGACTTGGTTTATACTCTCTAGAATTTAGGAGATTGAGAGGGGATCTTATAGAAACTTACAAAATTCTTAAGGGGTTGGACAGGCTAGATGCAGGAAGATTGCTCCCGATGTTGGGGAAGTCCAGGACAAGGGGTCACAGCTTAAGGATAAGGGGGAAATCCTTTAAAACCGAGATGAGAAGAACCTTTTTCACACAGAGAGTGGTGAATCTCTGGAACTCCCTGCCACAGAGGGTAGTCGAGGCCAGTTCATTGGCTATATTTAAGAGGGAGTTAGATGTGGCCCTTGTGGCTGATCAGAGGGTATGGAGAGAAGGCAGGTACGGGATACTGAGTTGGATGATCAGCCATGATCATATTGAATGGCGGTGCAGGCTCGAAGGGCCGAATGGCCTACTCCTGCACCTAATTTCTATGTTTCTATGTTTCTATGTTTATTGGTTACGTTAAACAGTCCTTCTTCCACAGGTAGCCCAGCACCATTCCCCAATTCTTTCTGCTTTACATCGACAACTGCATCAGGGCTGCCTCCTAATTTGATCAACTGTGGGGCGACACGGTGGCGCAGCGGTAGAATTGCTGCCCTGCAGCGTCAGAGACCCATGTTCAATCCTAATCGTGCGCGGTCTGTATGGGGTTTGTATGTTCTCCCCGTGACCTATGTGGAATTCCTCCAAGATCTCTGGTTTCCTCCTACACTCAAAAGACATACAGGTTTAATAATAATAATAATACATTTTATTTATGGGCGCCTTTCAAGAGTCTCAAGGACACCTTACAAAAATTGAGCATGTAGAGGAAAAACATGTAAGGGGAATGAAATAAATAGTAGAGACATGACTAGTACACAAAGTAAAGACAGAATTCAATACAAAACACAGTATGAGGCAATTAATGCATAGATGAAAAGGGACGGGGACGTGGGGCTAAGGATAGGCAGAGGTGAAGAGATGGGTCTTGAGGCGGGACTGGAAGATGGTGAGGGACACGGAATTGCGGATCAGTTGGGGGAGGGAGTTCCAGAGCCTGGGAGCTGCCCTGGAGAAGGCTCTGTCCCCAAAACTGCGGAGGTTGGACTTGTGGATGGAGAGGAGACCGGCTGATGTGGATCTGAGGGACCGTGAGGGTTGGTAGGGGGAGAGGAGGTCAGTGAGATATGGGGGGGCCAGATGGTGGAGGGCTATGTAGGTGAGGACCAGGATTTTGTAGGTGATCCGGTGGGAGATGGGAAGCCAGTGAAGTTGTTTGAGGACTGGAGTGATGTGATGCCAGGATTTGGTGTGGGTGATGATTGTAGGTTAATTGGCTTGGTATAATAATAAATTGCCGCTAGTGTGTGTAGGATAGTGTTGGTGCGTGGAGATCGCTGGTTGGTGCAGACTCGGTGGGCCAAAGTGCCTGTTTCCACATGATATAGCTAAACTGAACTTTACCACTAATTTCCATCCTGTCCTCAAAAACCACTTGGTCTCTCTCTGACACCTCTCCGCTTTTTTGATCTTGCTGCCTCCATCACGGGACAAACTATCAACTGACGTCAATTCAACTACCACAAACCCACCGACTCCCAGTTATCTTGACTACACGTCCTCTAAGCCTGCCTCTTGAAAAGTCACCATCCCTAACTCTCAATTTACCTGTCACTTGCCCGGCTCTGCCCTGCCCCACCCGCTCTTTTCCAGATTCCTCCCCCCTCTACTATCAGTCTGAAGAAGGGTCCCAATTAGAAACGTTGCCTGTCTATTCCCTCCATAGATGCTGTCTGAGTTCCTCCAGCACTTTGTGTTTTGCACCTTTATAGATTTCTCAACATTAGGCACAGAAGCTTGACTTTCTCTGTGGTCAGGCACTCGACTAAGCAAAGGAGAAAAATGTGGAAACTTGCAAATCAAACCAATTATTCAGCAGAGCCAAGATAACCTCAGGTGTTCACTGTTGCTCTGTTCTTGATTATTGTAGCTGGCAGAGTAATTATTCTCTGCTGTGACAAGGCCACCTGGTGGCAGCAAACGTTAATGCAACACTTCCGGTACAAATGGAAGTCAAAAAAGTCACGAAGTGCTGGAGTAACTCATTGGGTCAGTCAGCATTTCCAAAGAACATTGATAGGCGACATTTTGGATCGGGACCGGCTGAGTTACTTCAGCACTTTGTGTCTTTTTTTGTAAACCAGCATCTGCAGTTCCTTCTGTCTACGAATGGGAAAGGGAGAATGAATGAATCGTGTACTTATATATTTCAACCTAGTGCAGTATTCTGTTGTTAAAGCCTTTAGAACAGGAAGATGTGCTTATGAACCATCGTGTTAAAGTGAAAATGTGTGCAGCCATCTAAATAGCGTACCAGAGCCAGGTATATCTTGGTTACCAGACGATCTCGGAAACACCGATAGGCCTTGGCAGCTGCCATCTTATTAAGAGCAATGCACAGCGCCCCACTTGTTGAGAAATCCAGCTGATGACAAAATCTGCCCAGAAACACAAAAATAAAATGTAATACATTGAACAGTGCAGCACAGGAAAAGATCTTCGACACACAATGTTCATCTGGGAGAGAGTGAGAGGGACAGGTGATACCAATTGAAAGGAATACTTTGAAGATTTCAACCATGACCCCGTCTTTAACCCGAACACCTTTGACCCCTTCACATTACAGCCCACTCAGGCTAACCTTTCCACCCCTTCTAACCAACAAGGAGTCAAGAAGGTCACATCCCAACTCAAAAATAACAAGGAGCCTTGTGAGCAGACTGTATCCACACCTAAATTGATTCCCGGTAACAATAAAAACACTTAATTACCTGCAGCATGGAGTGGGATATTCTAAAATCATAAAGAACGTAGAACAGGACAACACATGAACAGCTCTTTGGCCCACAATGTCTGCACTATTCCCTGCATATCCAAGCGCCTATCTTAAAACCTCTCAAACGCCACTATCGCATCTGCCTCCAACATCACCTGTGGTGACACGTTCTTGGAACCCACCACTTTCTGTGGAAAAAAGTTTGCCCCGCATACCTTTTTTAAACCTTACCGCACTCATTTTAACGCTAGTTCCTCTCGTCTTTCACATTTCACCCTGGAGAAAAAGGTTCTGAGTGTCTACCTGCGCCTAGTCCTGCTCTTGATGAACCACTCAGCCCACTCTTTAGACTTTACTTTAAAGATACAGCGTAGAAACAGGCTTTTCAGCCCACTGAGTCCACGCCGACCAGCGATCACCCCATACACTAACTAGCACAATCCTACACATAAGGGAAAATTGGTAAATTTGCCAATTAGCCTTCAAAGCTGCATGTTGTTAAGAATGTGGTATGACATTAGAGCACCCAAAGAAAATCCACAGAAAGAACTTACAAACACCGTACAGACGGCACCTGTAATCAGGATCAACCCCGGGTATCTGGCGCTGTAAGGCAGCAACTTGACCGCTGCGGACATAGAACTTGATGCAATAAAATGGAGTTTATTTACCTTCTTTAAATTCCAACAGTGCAGATGAGCTAAATTTAAAGTACGACCATCTTTAACATGCAAATATTGTGAAACAGATTTTTTAAAGTACTCACCTAAACCCGTAGTACGTGTTTGGGTCTGCAAGCTCAGGAAACTGGTGCTTCAGTTGAGACTGGACAGTCAGCTTTTCATACCACATCTTACTGTCAATGCGGACATCCCAGTGTTTATTCACCACCAGGAAATCGGAGCTTTGGTACAAAGTACACAGGTTCCCAATGCTGGCAGGCTCCATATCCAGACCACGTACAGAAAGTAGCCCTGAGTGAAAATGAAGAACTTGAAGATTACCATTTAGCTCGACTACTTTCAGGACAAATAAGTCAGAAACTGCTCCAGTAGACCGAGCTCGCGGGCAGACTGGATTTGGAAAGGGCGGTAACACATGGTGGCAGCTGCATGTGTAAATATGCGAACAGAATTTCGCTGGCAGTTGCACGTGATAAATAAAGCACCATTGAAGACCATGAGACATAGCAGCAGAATTAGGCTATTCTACCCATCGAGTCTGCTCCGCAATTCAATCATAGTCAATCCATTTTTCCCTCTCAACCCCACTCTCCTGCCTTCTCCCCGCAACCTTTGACGCCCAGAATCGAGAATCTGTTAATCTCCGCTTTAAAAATATCCTATGACACGACCTCCACCACAGACTGTGACAATGATACATGGGAGGTCAGGAACCTATCAATCTCCTCTTTAAAAATACCCAATAACGACCTCCACTGCCGTCTATGGCAATGAATTCCACCCTCTGGCTGAAGAAATTCCTAATTTCCATGGTAAAGCTACATCCTGTTATTCTGAGTCTACGCCTTCTGGTCCTTGATTCCCCCACTCCTTCAGTGCTGCTATTGACACATCCCATCGATTCATCAGTGGACCAAGGACGCCCAGACCAATGGCTGGAGGCCAGCAGCAGACTGGGGGTTTGCCTAAATCGGGCACCGCTCATAATTGGACTTGTCAGATGGCGCCAAAACATGGCGCCTCTTGCATGCAGGCTCAGTAGACTATAGGGTGATTTCACGAAAGGTCACTGGAGCGTAGATCCGCACCCACGTGACCGAAAATTTTAACTGGGGGACAAGCGTCACTTCCGGTACATGTTAGTGAATGGGAAAACACGCACTTTCACACCCGTTAAAAACATCGAAAACGGCCCGTTTTTGAGCTGCAATTTACTGTACCAGTCGGGGTGACCGTGAGGAACAGCTACCTAAATTTACAGTCCAAAAAAAAGATAGAAACTAAGGTAAATTCAAGAGGGAGCTGAAGGTGTAAATACAGCGGAAGTTGTTATCGGACATTTGCCGTGGAGATTTAAAGATCGAAAATATCGGGAATTATCGCGTTTGCTTGCTGCATTTCATCAAAAGTAAGGCATTATTGACTTTTTATCTTTATTCATTTGTTATATGAAAAGTATTAAAAGTTTAAAATCCGTCAGTAAAATTGCAAAATCGCCCATGGTTCTCAGGTGGGTTTTAACATGCAAAATGAAAACGCTTCTGAAGCTCCATTTACCATTCAGAAGCGTTTTCATTTTGCATGTTAAAACCCACCTGAGAACCATGGGCGATTTTGCAATTTTACTGACGGATTTTTCACTTTTAAAACTTTTCATATAACAAATGAATAAAGATAAAAAGTCAATAATGCCTTACTTTTGATGAAATGCAGCGAGCAAACGCGATAATTCCCGATATTTTCGATCTTTAAATCTCCACGGCAAATGTCCGCTAGCACTTCCGCTGTATTTACACCTTCAGCTCCCTCTTGAATTTACCTTAGTTTCTATCTTTTTTTTGGACTGTAAATTTAGGTAGCTGTTCCTCACGGTCACCCCGACTAGTACAGTAAATTGCAGCTCAAAAACGGGCCGTTTTCGATGTTTTTAACGGGTGTGAAAGTGCGTGTTTTCCCATTCACAATTGTCCCCCAGTTAAAATTTTCGGTCACGTGGGTGCGGATCTACGCTCCAGTGACCTTTCGTGAAATCACCCTATTTCCATACATTTGCTAATTGGGGATGGTATGGCAATACTTACTGGACTATTTGTAAGAAAACAATCTTACTGTGTGTTTGCACTTCACACAGGTGACAATTAATCACCAGAGATCAAAAATAGACCTCGTAAAAGGCTCCGAACTATCTCATATTTTTGACTTTTCAGTGATATTGTTTATTTAATAATACATACATATTCAGTATATCTCTATACTTATAAAACGTGTGTGTGTGTCTGTGTTCATACTGCTCGAAAAAAACGACGCCATGACGGTAAAATTGTTACATATTCCTGTAGAGATTTATCCAGTTAAGTCAAAAATCGGCTTACCTGAAAATTTTGCGTTTTATTTCTTGAGTTATTTATGAAAATGTTCACAAATCTTTGAAAATAAACAAGATGGGGACATCACAATGGTTCTGCTCTGCTGTATTCCCACGCGCTGTGAGTGACGTCGCCCCCCCTGCCCCACCCCGTACTCGGGGCCTGAAGCCGCAAACGGGAGCGTTCGGGAACCAGCCCTCCTCTATGGCGACCCGTACCCCCGGGCTCTGGATTGAAGCCGTTGAACACTGGTTGACGCGTACCCCGCTGCCTTTATCCTCTCCCCTTCCTCCCCTCTCCCCCCTCTTTTCTTTCCACCCCTCTCTCTCTCTCTGCCTCTCTCTCTCTCTCTGCCCCGCAGGCCGCCCCCCCCCCTCAACGGGACCCAACGGGTCCCACTTGGTCTAGTATAATATGTGTGTGTGTGTGTGTGTAAAACAAAATATAAATATTGACTTTGCAGTATTTTTGTTTTTCATATATATATGCACACACTGAATATGTGTGTTAATATTTTTGACTTTGCAGTAATGTCTGTCTGTTTGTTTACTTAATACAGTAAACAGACAGACAATTACTGCAGTGAAAAATAATATAAGTAGGTATGTTGCAAAGCCTACCTGAAGGTCGTTGAAAATCTGTCCCAGCCCGTGTGCGCGACTTTGGCGTCGTTTAGAGGGGGGCGGGTTTAAAACGCGATTTTCCCTAGGCTGTTCAAATCGAGGTTTTTCAGCCTAGTTAATTATTAACGAAAAATCGCTGGAAGATTCCGTAGCTGGAGCTATTTTTAGTTTTAAGGGCTTTATTTACTTGTTATAGTAGGTTAAAAAATTAACCTCTAAACCCGCGACCGCCGACAACGGGTCGGATCTCATACAGGGGGAAACGGAAGGTAGGCTGTTTATTTTTACGTAAAAAAGGGCTTCTTAAGATCCCTTTATACAAAGTTTAATGTTGCGAGTAGCTAATTTGGGCCCCATTATATCCCGCAGTATTTTTCTGGGCATTTGAGGGCACAAATCTACCGCAATGTGAACGTTCTAAACCAGCGCATTCACAGGATCCCACTGGAAAGCTGATTTAAATGGATTTTAATTTACAGCAATTGAACACTAAATTCCTTCCATTTGGCCTATAAATTAATGTAAATGAGATTTAAAGATCATGTTTTGTTGTGAATTATTTGTGAATATTATTTGGACACTTAGGCTATTTAAAAATGTTAATAATTTCTTAAGAAATGGATAGATGTTTAGATCTAGTAATTGAAGTTTGAAATTAGCTACAATTGGGTAACTAACTAATTATATGCTTTAATTTCAGGTCATCCAAGTAAGATTATTTTATATTTGTTTCAGAATGCTTCAATCTATGATAACTGAAAATTTCATTCAGTTCTCTTAATTTTTAAGAAAGTTATGGGCTTTTGACTGTCCACGATCACAGCTTTTTTGTTATGTCCATAGAAAATCAATAGGGAACAAGATGCTAATTTCCGAGTATGAAAATGGCCATACCTTTTTAAATACTTGAGATATGAAAGTGAATTAGGTGTCAAATTAAACTTCTTTTTATGCTTTATCTGATGGGATAAATTGCGGACTTGATTTTTAAAATCTCAAAATTTTGTAACATTGCTAATATAAGAAACCCAAAAAGCTGGAGTAACAGCGGGTCAGACAGCATCTCTGGGGGAAAGGAATAGGTGATGTCTCGGGTGTGCACATATATATATATATATACACATACATACACACTACATGTATATACTGAATACATTGCAGTATTGTGTTTTCAAACACTGATATTATATATATAATTGTCAGTCTGTTTACTTTATTAAGTAAACAAACAGACAGACAATACTGCAAAGTAAAAAATATGAACACATACATACATAAAATGTATAGGAAAGAACAGCAGGTGCTGGTTTAAATCGGAGATATACACAACATGTTGGAGTTACTCAGCGGGACTGGCAGTATCTCTTCTCTGGAGGGAGGAAATGGTTGAAGTTTCGGGTCGAGACCATTCTTCAGCCTGAGAGTGGCTACGAATGGCCTAATTCCACTACTATTCCTCATGACAATAAAACACTCTTGACTCTTGAGATGCCTCAGTCACCCAAGACTCGTCTCCTGGACTTATCACGTAGAAAATAGGTGCAGGAGTAGGCCATTCGGCCCTTCGAGCCAGCACCGCCATCAAAAAGTGATCACCCAGAATCAGTTCCCCGTTCCGGCTTTCTCCCCCATCCCTCTATTCCCTTAATCTCCTCATGTAAACTTCCTTAACACCTCGCTAGCTACCTCCCCGCCTTGGTTACCGGCCGTGAGGGCCCCTCCTCGGCGCGGGCGGGCGGGCGCGGGCTTCACCGTTGTCCGAGTCTCTCGCTCTCTCCCCCCGCGAGCGCCAGCGCGGGCCCGGCCTCCCGTCAACTTGTCAACCAACGGTCGTCCTGCTGAGCCGCCGGGCGCACGCGCCGCCCGCGACAGGAAGCAACGCCTTCACTACCGTGACGGACAGCCGCCCCGGCCAATGGGCGGGGGGCGATGCCGCGTGATGGACTGTCCGCGGGCCAATCGGGAGCGAGGGGAGGCGGGCGTTGGGCGGCTGGGCCGGAAGTGGACGGCGCGGCGGGCGGGAGGTTTGTCTGAGGCGTCTCTCTCTGAGTGTGTGTGTGGAACCAAAGATCCTATAGCTGTAGGATCTTTGTGTGGAACGGCAGGTCCGGGCCAGCGGGACATGGAGGACGACTGGCACCTCTACGGCGTGGAGGATGAGTTCGAGAGCCAGTTTGCCGACGAGCTGGATGTTCTGTCTGAATTAAACGTGCCGACCCATGGTAAAGGGATACCTTGCAGTCATCTACTGAATGTAGGGGGCAGATCACAGCTTCATCTACGTCTGGGTGTCCCTCCCCCCATCTCTCTCTCTGTCCCCATCTCTCTCTCTGTCCCCATCTCTCTCTCTGTCCCCATCTCTCTCTCTGTCCCCATCTCTCTCTCTCTGTCCCCATCTCTCTCTCTCTGTCCCCATCTCTCTCTCTCTGTCCCCCTCTCTCTCTCTGTCCCCCTCTCTCTCTCTGCCCCCCTCTCTCTCTCTGCCCCCCCTCTCTCTCTCTCTCTCTGTGTCCCCCTCTCTCTCTGTCCCCCTCTCTCTCTCTGTCTCTGTCTCACTCTCTCTCTCTCTGTCCCTCTCTCTCTGTCACTCTCTCTCTCACCGTCCAGGTGGATTTTCTCCGGGTGTTCTGGTTTCTTCCCACACTCAACTCGCACAGGCTTGTAGGTTGATTGGCTTCGGAAAGAATTGTAAAAATTGGCCAAGTTTGTATAATAGTGCTAGTATACAGGGATCACTGGTCTATGCGGCCCGAAGGGCCTGTTTCTGTGCTGTATTTCTAAAGGGCCTGTCCCACTTGGGCGACCTAATCCGCGAATTCTGGCGAGTTTGCCCTCGACTCATACCCGCAGTATGATTGACACAAGGTCGTAGGAGGTCTTCGTAACTCTCCATGCTCGAGAGTGGTCTCCGCGTACTCGAGGCCTCAGCTAGGTCGTGGCGTTTTTTTCAATATGTTAAAAAATCCCCGCGAGTAAAAATAGGTCGCCATGGAAAAAATCGATACTTTGTTTACTCGTAGGTTTAGTCGCAGTAGGTCGGCATGTTAGTCGTAGGTAATCGAGGGTAGTCGAAGTTAGTTGAAGGTAGTCGTAGATAGTCTTCATCATAGTCGAAGGAGGTCGTCTTCACTCTCCACTATTTGGTGTCCAATTTTCCCGAAGTTAGTCGTAGCTGGTCTTCAACATAATCGAAGGAGGTCTTCAACATATCATTTTTTCAAACTCTTCTAAACTCGCCAATTAGGTCACCCAAGTGGGACAGCTCCTTAAAACTATAATTAAACTGAAACCTTTATCTTGGTCTGTAAACAAGCACACATGTTTACAAATCTGCTCAATTTGTTATGTATTTCAAAGTTAATTATCCTCCCAAAGCAATAAAGGTTTGACAATTATATTCCTGCAAATAAGTTGTGAAACAGGGCATCATTTCTGCTCGTTGGTCCTCAGTTTTGCCCGTTTAATCCACAGGATGCTTGCTCCCATCCAAATGGATATTAGTTTATTATTGTACTGAGATACAGTGAAAAGCTTTTGTTTGCATGTTATTCAGTCGAATCATGCTATGCAGGAGTACAATCAAGCCGAACACATGCACAACAGTTTAGTTTAGAGATACAGCGCAGAAACAGGACTTTCAGCCCACCGAGTCCGCGCCGAAGACCGATCCGTGCATGGTAACTATCCTACACACACTACGAACAATTTACAATTATACCCAGCCAAATTAACCATTCCAACGTCTTTGGCATGTAGGAGGAAACTGGAGTCCCCAGTAGAAAACCCAAGCAGGTTATGAGGAGAACATACAAACTCTGTTCAGACAAGCACTCGTAGTCCGGGTCGAATCCGGGTCTATGGTGCTGTAAGGCTGCAACTCTGCCACTGTGCCTTCCCAAGTTATAATTGTCCCAATAACTTTGTTAACTTTCCCTTTAGATGATAAACCCACCAAACACTTAAGGAGTTTAAGTTTTGACAGGGCACACAGACCTTCAAAGAAGCCATTGCATCAGGTGATATCTTAAGCAAGAATGAGCCAAGTGGTAGGATCCAGGTCCAGGAGCACAAAGAGCTGCAGGGCAGCACCAGAGACCCAGCTGCCCCTCAAAGTCTTCCATATTCCGATTGCCCCACATGTTTTCTGTAAATCTTTCTCCTCTCCCCTTAAACCTATAGCCTCTTGTTTTGGACTTTCATACCCTGGTAAAAAGGCTGTGACCATTCACCTTGTCAATGCTCCATATGATTTTACAAACTTTTGAATGGTCATTCCTCAGCCTCCTTTGCTGCTAGGAAATGGGCCCAGTCTCTTTCTAATTGTCCTCCAGTCCCAGCAACATCCTTGTAAATCTTTTCTGCACTCACTCCAGCTTAGGTATGGTGACCAAGACCAATACTCCAAAAGTGATCTCACAAACTTCATGCACAGCTATAAAATAATGTCCTTACCATTGAAGTTTTAACTTTTATGCTGACATGTAGCAGTAACAAAAATCTCGGTTTAAGTGCGATTAATTTGAATAATTCACGCTGTCTGTCCAGGATCTAACCCGGGTCTCTGGCGCTGTAAGGCAGAACTCTACTGCTGTGCCATCGTGCTGCCCAGTTAGTGCAAAGGGAATAAAAACAAAGTGCAGGATATATTGTCACAGCACTAAAATGTTACAGTTACAGAGAAAAAGTGCAATGAGATAGGTAGGAAGATCGGGACTAGTCACCAGGTCCTGGGAGGATCATTCATTAGTCTGATAACAGCAGGCAAATCTTGGAGTAGAATCTGATATTTACCCACCCACCAAAATAATTTGATATCTTAAATTCCTGTGACCATAATGCCTCAAAATATGAAACTTGTTTAAAGTCATGAAGGTTTGAGAATTTTTTTTAACGTTGTTTTAACTTTTCCCCTCAGATGACAAACCCAGCAAAACACTTAAGGAGTCTAAGTTTCGACAGGACAAACAGACCTTCGAAGAAGCCATTGCATCAGGCGATGTCGTTAGCAGGAACGAGCCAAGTGGTAGGATCCTGGTCCAGGAGCACAACGAGCTGCAGGACAGCACCAGAGACCCTGTCCCTCACAAACGAAATCGTGATGTCCTCCACTTGCCTCGGGAAGAGGAACTGCACGACAATCTACTGCAGCAGGATGAAGAGCAAGGACTGAGTACGTAAACAATCAGTGAACCACAATGTGGTCACGGATGTTCAATTTCTTCTGCAGTTTTTCTTTCGCACTGGAATCTCTTTGGAAATGTTCAGTTACAGAGCTTAGTGTTGAACTGGATTGAATCCAAGTCAGTAAGTGCTGAAATGTGTAGGAGGCCTTTCCAAAATATTTGCTAATATTGAATTATGCACATCGGAAATGCAATTCAGGAGTTTAGGAGCAAGAGACAAAGGGACTCAGATGATTTTTTTTTTGTACTGTCCTCTGCCTGAACTCTCAGCGTGATTGTTTATCTCTATTGTCAACCCAAAACATAGTCTTACAGAATAAGAGGGAGGTGGTGGAAAAGTGGAAAATGTCGTCTTCTGTGTTAGTGGGTCACTACAAGGATTGCTCTCGGTGCTTATCTCTCTGAAGCTACATGCCTTAATTGTTAGGAGACACAAGGAACTGCAGATGGTGCAGTCTTGAATTTGACACCATTTTGGATGAGCTCAGTGGGTCAGGCAGCATCTGCGGAGTGAATGGACAGGTGACATTTCGGGTCAGGACCATTCTTCAGCCTGACTGAAATAGAGTCCCGACTCGAAACATCGCTTATCCATTCCCTGAACAGATGCTGCCTGACCACCTGAGGTCCTCCAGCTCCTTGTGCTTTTTCCCTCATGGTTTCATCCTCATTTGCACATTCAATGATTACTTCCTCTTTCGGGAATAAATTATTTGCATTGCTTATATCTCTTTTAATACGTCAAATGGTTTTACTAGAGTGGTTTATTTAATTGCTGCAGCTCCCAAGCACAAGAAACCAAGGTTGGATGCTGTGAAGAGACTGGAATTTGAGTCACTAGTCAGCCCACCTGAACTTCACCCATCAGATGATGAGATTACGCCACCATCATCACCAGATGACTTGCCCCAGATCCAACACCCCAGGTAGGTTGAGAGACACAAGGAAATGCAGATACTGGTTTGCAAAAAATATATAGTGCTGGAGTAACTCAGCGGTCAGGCAGCATCTGTGGAGGACATAGATAGGTAATGTTTTGGGGTTGGGTCCCTTCTAGCGTTGTCATTTATGCTGTAGTTGCTTCTGTTCATTCAGCCATCTCTCGAGAGTGGACTAGCAACAATCCATATTTTGTCCTTGCATTCAAGCTGCCATATCCAGCCCAGTTCCTCAGAACTAATAGTGACAAGACTTGGCATCGTGCTTTCTAATGAATGTCAACCCTGTAAACCTTCCCTGTGACTTGTTAATTATATGCTCTTTTCTCCGTCATCTTGAGTAAGCTGTATCATGTTTCTAACTCTCAGAAACCAGATCAGGGGGTTTTGAACCTTCCTTATATGATTTGACTTTTTGGCATCATATCCATGCACTTGGCCAAATACCTCAAACACTGTAATTGTATGTTCTTCTAATATTTCCTCTGGCAGCTTCCTCCATTGTCCTATTGCCCTCTGTGGAAGAAATTGCCCTTCAGGTTCTCTTCAAATCTTTCTCTCCCCTTAAACGTATGACCTCTGACTTTAGACTTTGACATGCTGGGAAAAAGACGGTGACCATTCACCTTGTCCATGCTCCTTATGATTTTACAAACATCTAAACTGTCACCTCTCATCCTCCTTTGCTCCTGGGAAAAAAATGATTTCTTCAGCTTATTGATTCATTATTCAGCTTTCATCACCAAGCCCGTAATCAAATGGAGCATGGCACTTTGGAAGCCTGCTAACTTTCTTAATTATGCCTTTGGCCGCCCATTTTACCAGCCATCGAGTTGATGCTAAGGGTCAGACCAGTTCTACTTCCAGCCCACTCATCACTCTATCATTGAGGTGCAATTTCCCTGTGCGTTATAGAGCAGACGTGACGGAGCAAAAAGCAGAGGTGGCAACTTCAACATGATGCATTAAACCGTGTTAGATATAGCTCTTAGGGCTAACGAAATCAAGAGATATGGGAAGAAAGCTAGAACGAGTTACTGATTTTGGATGATCAGCCATGATCATATTGAATGGCGGTGCTGGCTCGAAGGGCTGAATGGCCTACTCCTGCACCTATTTTCGATGTTTACATGAATTGGGCCCAGCCACTTTATAATTATCCTCCAGTCCCAGCAACATCATTGTGAATATTTTCTGCACTCACTCCAATTTAAGTACGATGACCAAGACCAATACTCCAAATGTGATCTCACCAACTTCATGTACAGTTGTAAAACAAGGTTGTTACCATTGAAGTTTTAGCTTGTGTTCTGACGTGTAGCAATAAACAAAATCTTTCAGGTTATGTGTGAATAATTAAAACAATTCACTTGTGCTGGAGATGCTGGATTGTGAGTAAAAAATATGGAGAGGAGTCCCAATCCAATGGGGTGTTCTGTTAATCCAGGAAATCACTTTTGCACTTAGTGCTTCCAAAATGTATTTAATATCTCCTACAGTTTACATTTTGAGATTTTGCTGGCCTCAAATGCCTGCTACCGTTGCCAAGTCAACAATTATAATAATTCATATGTGAATTTATTGTGTGATTGATATGTTATGATTTAGGATTATTATGACGCAAGAAACGTTGCATATGCAAATATTTCATTCTAAATTGTTCAAAATGTATTAATTGCTTGTTTTTTTTTGTTTCAAGCTGTCCAAAGACATCTGCTCAGGACATCCTTGGTATCAGTGATGTGGTCCCCATGGAAGAATTTCCTGTTAAGGTGCAGAAGCGGGTTCTGAAACGCCCTCCGGTTATGGAAGATTACATCAAAGTGACATCGACTGATGGAACAAGGGTTTACTTGGTCTTAGAAGATGAAGACGCAGGGCAGAAGGTGAAAGCTTTGATGGGCGTGTGCGTTTCAAAACGTGTATTTTCATATTAGTAGTCTACAATTAAATTACATGTTGGATTTATTCATGCAGATTCTCAGGGGCACTATTAATGTAATGAAGAAGAGCTCAATTTTTTAATGTAAATTTAATGTAAAACGGATGTAACCTTGAGTAGTTTGGAAGGAATTCTGTTTAAGCTGATGCCTCAGAATTTGGTAAGGTGACTAAAAAGAAACAGCGTCTGCGTTCTTATAGTATCAACCCAGTAAAAGTATTTAGTATTTACAATTCAGTGCTGGCTTGGATGTTGCTCAGGTGGCCTTAAACTAATTATTGAAGACTATAAATCCACTGATGCTGCAAAGACAGAGCTGGGACACTTTTTGAAATGAGTCCCAAGTAATTGCCGAGTAATCTTTGTAGTGTTGGCTACATTCCTCCAGATGTAGAATGTTTGAAGTTGTAGACAGCTCTTGAAGGCGTGGAGCACTGGTAGGGTGATGATGACAAAGGGCAAGCGGACATTTTAAAACCAGCTGCCAATACAAGGACAAGATTGCACATGCAGTGAGTTTGCTACTTCACCTAGTTATTCATCCATTTTCATCAGCGTGACTACTGTGGGGGGGGGGGGGGATACACTTCGTTTCAAAATGTCCCCTTGCCCCTTTCCCCTATCTCCTTCTTCTGCCCATTGTTCATCCATTCAAGAGCTGTCGTGAACTTCATACATTTATACATTTGGAGGAATAAGTAGCAACAATGATACTTTGACTTGCTGCGCTCATAATGTAATGTTTCATCTTAGTCGATCAATACTCATCGCTGGAGTGGACAGAGGCAGCTGCACTTGCTGGGAGTACCTTTCTTCTATCTGAAGGAACAAGTTGCTGAAGAGGTAATGAATCCACTGGTAAATTTCATAATTGCTTGTGTAGAGTGAAATGATGAACTGGTGGCTTCTGGTTTGAGCCATTTGGGAGCAGACCCTGTTAACCGAGGGGGTGGAAAAGTGGCGCAGCGGTAGAGCTGCTGCCTTACAGTGCCAGAGACCTGACTAAGAGTGCTGTCTGTACAGAGTTTATGCGTTCTCCCATGGGTTTTCTCCCATATAACTAAAGTCTAAAGTAAAGATAGCGATCTAATGCAGCACTACAGCCTGCAATAAATCCTGTGGACTTCTCCACTCATTACCCGTGGCTCCCAAATTTTGCGTAATAGATTGGGGAAACTAAGGTGAGCACATGTCTTACTCTTTTTGCTGCAATTCTCTGTTGGCAGAAATGGCCTGAACTGAGAAGGTGACAAGTACTGATACAAATTGCCAGCTTAGCTTTTGTGATCATTTTGCTTAAATATCTTTGGAAAAAAAAATAGGAATTTCTGCTGGATAATGTTACATAGTTTTGAGGAGCTATTGGTACAGATTTATTTTAATGGGTGACAAGTGTGTTGTGGCAATCTATTTGATAGTAATCTGTGGCTATAACCATATCCACTCCATCAGATGTATTTACATCTCTGTAACATGTTTTTGTCCGCTCCGCACAAAGATGATTCATTGCTTTCCTGAGTAAACCTCTGTGGTAAATGCCTCTTCCAGACTCCGCTGCTAATCCCTATTCTGTATCATCTACTCACCCAATGCATTTTGCAAGCTGGCATACATTGGACCACACGCTAACAATGCATCAGTTAAATTTGGAACTGCAGATGCTGGTTTACAAAAAAAGCATAAAGTGCAGGAGTGACTCAGTGGGTCATACAGTGTAACTGGAGAACATAAATGGGTGACGTTTCAGGTTGGGATGCTTCTTCAGTCTGATTGTGTGGAGGGGCGAATAGCTGGAAGAGAGAAGGGGCAGAGCAAAGTGTGGTAGGTATTAGGCGAACACAGGCGAGGGGGGTCAGTGTCAGATAAAACATCTTAAAAAGCAACGTCAAGAGTCAAGAGAGTTTTATTGTCATGTGTCCCAGATAGGACAATGAAATTCTTGCTTGCTGCAGCACAACAGAATATTGTAGGCATAAATACAGATAGGCTGTGGGCCGAGCATCAAAAATGTGTCTAGAAATAGGATTTTGTGACCCGTCACCAAACTACATGAAATTTTAACATATTGTGTAAAATATTTTATATAAATCACCCCTGAAACTCGATATGAAGAAGACTTGCACATTTTTATTAAATTAGAGAAAAGCCGGAAAAATGTCGGGAATCATTTAGCCTCAGCCATTTTGTGTGCTAGCCTGAAACAAAGCGCGTGATTGGCCCACTGGCAGACAACTCAATGTTAAATGTGCTTTGATAGGACTAAAAAATTCCCGACATTTTTCCGGTTTTTCTCTAATTTAATAAAAATGTGCAAGTCTTCTTCATATCGAGTTTCAGAAGTGATTTATATAAATATTTTTACACAATATGTGAAAATTTTATGTAGTTTGGTGACTTGGGTCACGAAACTGCATAATAATGCTCCTCGGCCCACAGCCTAAGAACAGATCTGTGTGTTTATATACCATAGACCATATATATACACATAATTAAACAGATAAAGTGTAATAGGCTGGTAGAGTTCAGCGTTTGTTTGAAGTTATTTTTAATAGTCTGATGGCTATGGGGAAGCAGCTGTTTCTGAACCTGGATGTTGCAGATTTCAGGCTCCTGTACATTCTACCTGATGGCAGCGGAGAGATGAGTGTGTGGCCAGGATGGTGTGGGTCCTTGATGATGCTGCCAGCCTTTTTGAGGCAGCGACTGCGATAGATCCTCTCGATGGTGGGGAGGTCAGAGTTGGTGATGGCCTGGACAGTGTTTACAACTTTTTGTAGCCTTTTCCACTTCTGGACGCTCAAATTGCCGAACCAAGCCACGAACTAGTCAGCATGCTCTCTACTGTGCACCTGTAGAAGTTCGAGAGAGTCCTCCTTGACATACCGACTCTCCGTAATCTTCTCAGGAAGTAGAGGCGCTGATGTGCTTTGTAATGAATGTACTGCGTATTCTTTACAAAATAATTACCAAATGCAGGAAAGTCTGAAAACGGGTGTTGACTCGAAACGTCACTTATACCTTTTCTCCAGAGATGACCCGCTGAGTTACTCCAGCATTTTGTCTATCTTCAGAAATCTCCTCGTTTGGTTGATTTTTGGCAAAATCTGTTCAGAAGTCCTTGCTTCCACCGATCATGCCTCCAGGTGTCAGTGTTGAAGGCATTTAAGTAAAGTCATACAGCATTGTGTTTGCAAGTTCCACACTGCCATTGCAGCCATTTAACTATTTCCATGCAAGGACACAGAGCTGTTAGCGGGTCAGACAGCATCTCTGAAGAACATTCATTTTTGTTTATTATTGACACATGTACCAAGGTACAGTGAAAAGCTTTTTGTTGCATGCTATGCAGTCAGCGATAAAACTATACATGGTTACAATTAAGCCATCCACAGTGTTCAGATACAGGATAAAGGGAATAACATTTAGTGCAAGATAAAGTCCAACAAAGTCTGATTAAAGATAGTCCAAGGGTCTCCAATAAGGTAGATGTAGGCCAGGGCCGCTCTCTAGTTGGTGATAGGATGGTTCAGTTGCCTGGTAAGAGCTGGGAAGAAATTGTCCATGGTGAGGTTTTAGGTCGGGACCCTTCTTCAGCCTCCCAGTGATGGTCCCTTCGCCCCTCTCCAAAATTCCCCTCTTCTAATATCTTTCCCTGACCTTCAATTTTGATCCATCATTTCCCACCCTCCTCCTCCATCAACGCCCTCTGAAGTTGAAATAAGATATTAAAGGACAATTTAAAACTTACTGTTACCTTTTGAATTGTTAACTACAATTTTTCATTTAGGATATTTGTTTTCTGGTTAATTTCATTTTTGCACCCAATGAAGTTTCTACTTTACACAAATTCAACGTGCTGGAGCAACTCAGCAGGTCAAATAGCATCTGTGGAATTCAGACATGTATGGGTGACGTTTTGCATGTGAACCCTTCTTCAGACTCTGGATAGTCTGAATGTCACCTATCAGACTCTGGATAGTCTGAATGTCACCTATCCATGTCCTCAAGAGATGCTGCTTCACCCACTGAGTTACTCCAGCACATTGTGAGGTTTTTTTTGTAAACCAACATCTGCAGTTCCTTGTATCTCGCTGTGTCTGTTCAATTGTGTTTGGGAGTTTAGTTAGTTAGACATATGAACAAGTATTTCTCAATGCATGATTCCTCATGGCTGAACGTTTCCTTGTTAATCTTTGTGTTTATCTAGCACCGTCGACGGGTGATAGAGGAATCGCAGAGGCTGAGTGAGATGCTGAGTAGGTAAGTCTGGGTACCATGACAAAAAACAAGCATTTTAGATGTACTTTCCCTAAGCTATTTGTTACATGCATATAAGCACTCTATAAGAAATAGCAACAAATCCGGAGAAGTGGGGAAATAGTGCAGCGGGCATTAGATAAATAATAATGAAAATGCGAGAACCCATTGCTGAAGTGCCACACTTGGTGGAAATGGTTGATAAACAACACAGGACTTTGGTTGAAAGCTTGGAAACAGACTCTTCAGTCCACCACTTCCATGCTGACCTTCGATCACCTGTTCACACTAGTTCTGTGTTGTATCACTTTTACATCCCCTCCGAACACATGGACAATTTGCAGAGGCAAAAATAATCTACAAACCTGCACGTCTTTGGAATATGGGAGGAAACGGGAGCATCCGGAAGCAGCCCATGCTGTCACAGGGAGAACATAGAAACATAGAAACATAGAAATTAGGTGCAGGAGTAGGCCATTCGGCCCTTCGAGCCTGCACCGCCATTCAATATGATCATGGCTGATCATCCAACTCAGTATCCCGTACCTGCCTTCTCTCCATACCCTCTGATCCCCTTAGCCACAAGGGCCACATCTAACTCCCTCTTAAATATAGCCAATGAACTGGCCTCGACTACCCTCTGTGGCAGGGAGTTCCAGAGATTCACCACTCTCTGTGTGAAAAAAGTTCTTCTCATCTCGGTTTTAAAGGATTTCCCCCTTATCCTTAACGTGCAAACTCCACACAGACAGCACCCGTGGTCAGGATCGTTCCCGGGTTTCTGGCGCTGTGAGACAGAAGCTCGACCAACTGCGTCATCCCAGGTTTACTCATTGAAAGAGACAGCACAAGATAGACCAGCAACTTAATTAATTCACTAATAAAACTTTGTGCTGACTTTTGGAATATGCATCAGTCAAAGTGAATACCTACAAAATAGAAGATAGACACAAAAAGCTGGAGTAACTCACTGGTCAGGCAGCATCTGTGGAGAAAAGGAATGGGTGACGTCTCTGGTTGAGACCCTTCTTCAGACTGAAAGTCAGAGGAAAGGGAAACAAGAGATATAGATGGTGATATAGAGAGAAATAGAACAAATGCATGAAAGATGCAAAAAAGTAACGATGATCAAGGAAATGGTCCATTGTTGACGGTGGGCTAGGTGATAACGAGTTATAAATACATCTGTTTCGCAACCGAACCCCGTTAAATAATTCCTTTCTCTCTCTGTTCTCTTGATTTTTGTTTTATTCGTAAAGTCAGATTGACAAGGAGTTTGGTGAAGAGGAAGAAACTGCTGCAGGTGAAGAAGAAACTGCTGCAGGTGAAGATGAAGCAGTTGATGAAATTCATTCCAGCTCTCTGTGGGTAGATAGATTCACTCCAAGGCAATACACAGAGCTGCTCAGTGATGATGTAAGTAATGTTGCAGAGCCTCAGCTAATCCTTCTGTGATGGTAGTTGTACGAAACTAGGATTGCTGGGAGAGCTCTTCGGCATAAATTAATGCCAAGGGACTTTTTTTTTCTTACGCTTAAAGTTCCAGGATTTGACCATCCTGTGCCTTGGAAGTGTACTGATGTGTCAATCCAGATTAAGCTATCGGGTTTTCGGTAAGGTTAACAGAGAACTGTGTTCTGTGTTTTAAAAAAAGAATTGCCTCACATATCTCATATCTCGGCCTGTAATATTTAACAAGGCCAAAAGCACCATTCACAGAACCTCAACTGAGCATATGTGTAGTGTAGTATAGTGAAAGTATGGACAGGTACATGGATAAGAAAGGTTTAGAGGGATATCGACCCAATTACAGGCAGATTAGACTAGTGTGGCAGGGTCATCTTTGGTTAGCATGAGGAAGTTGGGTTGAAGGGCCTGTTTCCGTGTGGCACGATTTAATGACATTCTTTAGCAGCAATTTGATTCATTTGTTCATATACCTGTGTGGAGCTAAGTTTATCAAACTGACCTTTACTTCAAGTTCTAAGGGCCTGTTTGTCATTGCAGTACACCAATCGCTGCCTGCTGAAGTGGTTGAAATTGTGGGATACTGTGGTCTTCGGCCGAGAAAAGATTGTGAGGAAAAGCAAACCGGTGATGGACAAGCATTCGTCTCTGAATCAGTCATACCCGCAACGTCAGCAGCAGCAGCAGCAGAACAAATGGAAAACCAAGGCACAGATTACTGAGGAGATGCTGGATGCTGAACTAGATGCACACAACAGGCCAAAGTGCAAGGTAACTGGACATCAAGTACTAAGCCATTGAAATTTTTTTTAACAAGTGTGTAGTGTAGGTGCTTGTTGCCAGAAAATGTGATGCTTCTTTGGAATAAACATGAATTTTTAAATGGATTTGTGCATTCTGCTAGTATTGTCTGTTATCTTAAAAACAAGACGTACATAAATGAGTAACTTCTCTTGTGATGATCTAGGCTTGTAAATGGTGCAACACAGGTACAAGTCCTTTCATTTTATCTGCTCGCCTTATATGAACCAGGGGCACAGATTTTTAGTATTGAAGTGTTAAATACAGAAGTACCGAGAGGACTAGAATGTAAAAATGGGGATGTAAAGCTGAGGCTTTATAAAGAACTGGTCAGACTGCATTTGGAATATTGTGAGCAGTTTGGGACCCCATATCTGAGGAGGGATGTGCTGGCGTTGGAGAGAGTCCAGAGGAGGTTTACGAGAACGATCTCAGGGACGATTACGTTAATATATGATGAACGTTTGGCGGCTCTGGAGTTTAGAAGGATGAAGGGAAGGAGGGACTGGATGGATTTAAGAGAGAGTTAGATAGAGCTCTAGAGGCTAGTGGAATCAAGGGATGTGGGGTGAAGGCAGGCACGGGTTATTGATTGTAGACAATCAGCCATGATCACAATGAATGGCGGTGCTGGCTCGAAGGGCCAAATGGCCTCCTCCTGCACCTATTTTCTACGTTTCTTTGACCAGGGGCACAGTCTCAGAATACAAGGACATCATTGCTTTCGGGAAAGGGTGTGATCTGTGGAATTCATTGCCACAGACTGCAGTAAAGGCCAAATCATTGGGTATTTTTGAAGCAGAGATTAACAGGTTCTTGATTCGTAAGGTTGTCAAAGGTTACGGGGAGAAGACAGGAAAAGGGGCTGAGAGAAGTGATCAACCATGATTGAATGGCAGAGTAGACTCGATGGGCAAAATGGCCTGATTTTTCTCCTATTTCGTGAAGTTTTGCAACATATTATGGATATGATCAATGGATTTTCGCTTATTGTTCATCTATTTCACTCGCGTCAAAAAAGTTTTATCAGTTGGTCCTTTTCCTGCCTCTAGGTAGCACTGTTGAGTGGGCCTCCAGGTCTGGGGAAAACAACATTGGCTCATGTCATTGCAAGCCACGCTGGGTACAATGTGGTGGAGATGAACGCAAGGTGAGAATGAGGAATTTAACACATTACTGTAAAATGGAGACGCAGGGAGCTGTGAATGGAGGAATCATAAGCAGACTTGAATTGAATAATTTATTATTCAAGTCACAGTGATATTTTTTGCTTGCATACCCAAGGTATGCAAATTGTCTCCTGTAAAGGGGGCTTACAAAGTTATAAAGTACCCGCACACATGGTCCCCCTTTGTTCTCCCCCCTCCTTCATGGCGGTCCTCCCACACCGGGTCCAGAAAGCGCTGACGATGCTGCCTGAACTGCTGAGTTCTTCCTGCATTTTGTGCTATGGTGCTGTAAAAAGTTACTTTCGAACTGTAGTGGAAATACTAGCAAGGGCCTGTGCTGCGCAGCTGACAGACGTCTGGACTGACATCTTCAACCTGTCACTTGCCCAAGCAGTTGTCCCCACGTGCCTTAAAACCACCTCCATCGTGCCAGTGCCAAAACACTCCACTGCGGCAAGCCTCAACGACTTCCGCCCAGTTGCACTTACCCCCATCATCACCAAGTGCTTCGAGAGGCTGGTCCTGGCACACCTCAAAAGCTGCCTACCCCCCACACTGGATCCCTATCAGTTTGCCTACCGCAAGAACAGGAGTACGGAGGATGCCATCTCAACGGCACTTCACTCCGCCCTCTCCCACCTCGACAACAGAGACACTTACGTAAGAATGCTGTTCATCGATTACAGCTCAGCATTCAACACCATTATACCATCAAAACTGATCACCAAACTCAGTAACCTGGGCATCGATCCCTCCCTCTGCAACTGGATACTGGACTTTCTAACCAACAGACCCCAGTCTGTTAGGTTAGACAAGCACACCTCTTCAACCCTCACCCTGAACACGGGCGTTCCACAGGGCTGTGTGCTGAGCCCCCTCCTCTACTCCCTCTTCACCTATGACTGCACACCTGTACATGGTACTAACACCATCATCAAGTATGCAGATGATACAACGGTGATTGGCCTCATCAGCAACAACGATGAGTCGGCCTACAGGGAGGAGGTCCAGCACTTAGCAGCATGGTGCGCTGACAACAACCTGGCCCTTAACTCCAAGAAGACCAAGGAGCTCATTGTAGACTTCAGGAAGTCCAGGGGCGGCACGCACACCCCCATCCACATTAACGGGACGGAGGTGGAACGTGTTTCTAGCTTCAGGTTCCTGGGAGTCAACATCTCCGATGACCTCTCTTGGACCCACAATACCTCAACTCTGATCAAGAAGGCTCACCAGCGTCTCTTCTTCCTGAGGAGACTGAAGAAGGTCCATCTGTCTCCTCAGATCCTGGTGAACTTCTACCGCTGCACCATCGAGAGCATCCTTACCAACTGCATCACAGTATGGTATGGCAACTGCTCTGTCTCCGACCGGAAGGCATTGCAGAGGGTGGTGAAAATTGCCCAACGCATCACCGGTTCCTCGCTCCCCTCCATTGAGTCTGTCCAAAGCAAGCGTTGTCTGCGGAGGGCGCTCAGCATCGCCAAGGACTGCTCTCACCCCAACCATGGACTGTTTACCCTCCTACCATCCGGGAGGCGCTACAGGTCTCTCCGTTGCCGAACCAGCAGGTCCAGGAACAGCTTCTTCCCGGCGGCTGTCACTCTACTCAACAACGTACCTCGGTGACTGCCAATCACCCCCCCCCCCCCCCCCCCCCCCCCGGACACTTATTATTATTTATTCAAATCATTTGCTATGTCGCTCTTCCAGGGAGATGCTAAATGCATTTCGTTGTCTCTGTACTGTACACTGACAATGACAATTAAAATTGAATCTGAATCTGAATTATAGAAATTCTATTTGCAAATAAGATGAGCGATTTCCTCAACTGCCTGTTATTGATAGATGCTGCCTGTCCCTCTGAGTTACTCCAGCATTTTAGACAATAGGTGCAGGAGTAGGTCATTCGGCTCTTCGAGCCAGCACTGCCATTCAATATGATCATGGCTGATCATCCACAATCAGTACCCCGTTCCTGCCTTCTCGCCGGTAAATGGTTTACCCCTTATTCTTAAACTGTGGCTCCTGGTTCTGGACTCCCTCAACATCGGGAACATGTTTCCTGCTTCTAGCGTGTCCAAACCCTTATTAATCTTATGTTTCAATAAGATTCCCTCTCGTCCTTCTAAATTCCAGAGTGTACAAGCCCAGCCGCTCCATTCTATCAACATGATGGTCCCGTCATCCCGGGAATTAACCTGGTGAACCTACGCTGTACTCCCTCAATCACAAGAATGTCCTTCCTCAAATTTGGAGACAAAAACTGCACACAATACTCCAGGTGTGGTCTCACCAGGGCCCTGTACAACTGCTGAAGGACCTCTTTACTCCTATACTCAACTCCTCTTGTTATGAAGGCCAACATGCCATTAGCTTTCTTCACTGCCTGCTGTGCCTGCATGCTTACTTTCAATCGCTGTTTTGTGTATACCTTCGGTGTAACCCAGTATCTGCAGCTTCTTCCGACACCTGTTACTCCTTCATGTTTGTCTCATTCCTGACGTTTTGTTCATTGTTTCTCCATTGCAAACTCCTCATGGTGGATTAATAGCAAAGAAATGTTTTCTATTGGGTGTGGTGACTTAGTGAGTGCAATTTTTCCTATTCCGGTTTTGGGTCGGAACTCTTCTTTTGAAGCAGGGTCCCGACCCAACATCACCTATCCATGTTCTCCAGGGATGCTGCCTGACCAGCTGAGTTACTCCAGCAGTTTGTGTCTTTCCTTGTGAAACCAGCATCTGCAGTTCCTTGTTTCTACATTGATTGTATTTGTGTTTGGTATATCTAATCAATTAGGGTAACATAAAAACAAAACTTTCACTACCTTGTAACAATAGTAAAGCTAAACCTAAGAGGCGAGGAGGCCAATTCGCGGATTGTGAGGAGGCCAATTCGCGGAATGAAATGGTGAGCCGAGTTTCATATCAAGTTATTTACATTTTGTCATGCAGTAAATGTACTTATGTCTTCTACAGTGATGACCGAAGTCCTGAGATATTCAAAACCAGGATTGAAAGTGCCACCCAAATGAAATCTGTGCTCGGAGCAAACGAAAAGCCAAACTGCCTGATCATTGATGAAATTGATGGAGCTCCCACTGTAAGTCGCTGTTCTAGGATAGTTAAAGTGCGGCACCGTTGCGCAACGGTATAGTTGCTGCTGTACAGCACCAAAGACTCGGGTTCGATAATGATTAGGGGTGCTGTTTGTACGGAGTTGGTACGTTTTTCCTCTGACCGCATGGGTTTTCTCTGGGGGCTCCTGTTTCCTCCCACACTCCAAAGACGTGCAGGTTTCTAGGTTAATTGACTTGTGTAAATTGTCACTAGTGTGTGGGATAGTGCCAGTGTACGGGGTGATTGCTTGTTGGCGCACTGGAACTCAAGTGTAAAGACTAAATTCTAAATGGGGTTGAAAATTTTTTAGAACCTCAGTTAAGGGGACAGAAAGTGTTGTGTTCGATAAATCACTGGATTCAGTAAAGATAGTAGTGCACAATAAAGGCTGGCACTGCCGGCAGTGATCAGATCCTGTGAATTAGTACATTTACTAAAAACCCTCTTAAGCAAATTTGTTGGTTTTGAGAGATCTTTTGGGGTTATTGTATTGCAGCGGAACCTGCTTGTGCCCCTGCTCAAGGTCAGAGCTGATCCCCATGCAACCTCCAGGTCTCCTGGCTGGAAAGTCTGGAGTTGAATTCTTACTTTTCTTTGCCAGGCTGCAATCAACACTCTCCTGAGTCTCGTTAACCGTAAAGACGGGAAGGAGGCTAAAACGCCCGTGGGTGCAGGGACGAAGAAGAAAAAAGAGGGAGGAATTTTACGGAGGCCAATCATCTGTATCTGCAATGATCAGTTAGTATAGCTGTTCATGACCAGATTTCTGCACACAGCTTTCTGATGCTATAATGTGGAAAATTTACACTTCAAGCCAGCAGGCATTTCATTTGTCTGGTAAACCTTTGTAAACCGTTATAGTAGATTATACTCTGCCATTCAATCATGGCTGATTTCTCCACCTAATCTCATTTTCCTGTCTTTACTACCCCCCCCCCCCATAACCCTTGATGCCCATTCTAATCAAGAATTTTGTCTATCGCTGCCTTTTCCATTCAACCCATTTTGGGAATGGTATGGTTGGTACAGCTCAAAGTATAACGCGTGAGATTGTAGTCTAAATATGTATAGCTATGATTATTATGTGAAATGGTATGATTGCCTTGTATGACCTTATTTGGGAATGGTGTGGTTGGTACAGCTCAAAGTATAACAGGCATGTGTTTGTGTGAGATTGCAGTCTAAATATGTATAGCTATGATTATTATGTGAAAATGGTATGATTGCCTTGTATGACCTTATTTGCGATAGAATTCTCATGAGTCAGAAGGTTTTGTTAATAAGTCTCACTCCTGGGACTTGCACTGACAATCTAGGCCAATGTTCCAGTAAATACTAAGTGAGTGCCACTCCATTGTTGGTTTAGTTTAGAGATACAGCTTGGATACAGGCCTTTCGGCCCACCGATTCCATGCTGACCATTATCATCCATTCACAATAGTTATATGTTATCCTACCTCTCATCCACTCCTTTCACACTAGGGGCAATTTACAGATGCTGGTTAACCTACAAAGCCGCACGTCTTAGGGGTGTGGGAGGAAACTGGAGCACCCGCAGGTAACCAGAACACCCGGAGGAAACCCACACTATCACAGGGAGAAAATACAAATTTCGAACAGTCAGCACCCAAAGTCAGGATAGAACCTGGGTCTCTGGAGCTGTGCAGCGGCAGCACTACCAGCTGCACCAACTTAACACCCTGCAGAAGCTAGACTGTTCTTGAGATGCTCCAGAGAGATCCTAATACCTCTTGGAAGATGTAAATGAACCCATGGCAGTAATTATAGAGGAAAGGTGAAGCTCTCTTCAGCAAAATGTCCAATAGTCATTCTCAGATCATGGTAGCATAGCATATTGTCTAGTTATTATTGTGTTGCTTTGTACTTGCAGCACTTCCCGAGTCTAATCCATTGTCTATTGACTTCTGGACAGTCCTACTGTTACCAAAAGCATTGAGTAAATACATTTTTTACCTTTTTTTAAGAGGAGAAAGCAGTGCTGTTCCTTATTGCAGTTTGCTTTAAAAAAAAATGTGATACCACTATGCACTTACCTGGATCACTCTGATGAATGTAATTGTCCGATGTTCTTTCCTGACAGGTATGTACCTTCTCTGAGACAGCTGAGGCAGCAAGCTTTCACGTTGGTCTTCCCTCCAACTCTTCCCTCCAGGCTCGTACAAAGGCTGAATGAGGTTAGTACTAGGCCAAAGGGTCAGAGTAATTGGGAAATGCAGTGCTCACTTAAACCGGCCTTTTAAGAATGGATAAAGAATGCGGAAATGGGATATTGATCAGTACATCACAGGATCAGGCCACAATGCCTACGGCGACATTATGCCAAGATGAACTAATCTTCTCATCCCACATATGGTCTACACCCTTTCGTTCCCTGCATATCCATGTACCTATCCGAAAGCCTCTTAAACACCACTATCTCATCTGCCTCCATCACCACCCCCGACAGTGTGTTTCAGGCACCCACCACACCCTCAGTTAAAAAGAAAATTGCCCGCAGATATCCTTTAAACTTTGCCCTCTCACCTTAAAGCTATGGCATCGAGTCTTTGATATTTCCACGCTGGGGAAAAAGGTTCTGACTGTTTATGTCAATAGGATGAATAAGTTAATGGTTTTTCTGTGTTTCCATTTGTTAAGAGGTGTGATTAGTAAAGATGTCTGGGGATATAAGGAGAAGGCAGGAGACTGGGGTTGAGAGGGAAAGATAGATCAGCCATGATCGAATGGCAGAGCAGACTCAATGAGCAGGAATGGCCTAATTCTGCTCCAAGAATTTATGATCTTCTGAAGAGTAAGTATATTTGGAGGCGCTAAAATGGAATTGGTTGTCATCTCTGTCCTTAATTGGCTTAGAATATAGAGCGGACAAAACTGGGCCACGTAAACTCACATTTTGATGCATGGGCATGGATCAGGAATGTCTCTTGTTTACTGAGAGTGGCAAACAGTGCACCCAGTATTTGCAGAGTGGTCGGCCAAGAGGGGTAATGTGGGGATCTTGTCAAATCTTGCAGCAAATCTTTTCTTTTTTTAATGGGAAGATGGGCTGGAATCTCACAGGACTGGCAGTGGTTGGCGGAGATTATGATTTGAAAGGGCTGAAGTGATGGGGGAGGAGGAGGCAGGAGATCTGGATAGTTTGGAGGGGAGGGGGAGGGAAGTAATGCTGGCAACGAAGGGGCGACACTCAGAGACCCAGGAGTGCTGGGGAGAGACAAAATGCTGGAGTAACTCAGCGGGTCATAGACTGATACAAAGTGGAAACGGGCCCTTTGGCCCAACTTACCCTCACCGGCCAACATGCTTTTGGTTCATATTCCTCTAAGCCTGTCTAAATGTTTCTTAAACTTTGCAATAGTATCTACCTTAACTACCTTTGGCAGCTTGTTCCATACACTCCCTTCTTTGTGTAAAAAAAAAAGTTACCCCTCGGGTTCCCATTAAATCTTTTCCCCCCTCACCTTAAACCTATGTCCTCTGCTTCTCAATTCCCCTACTCTGGGCAAATGATTCGGTGCGTTTACCCGATCTATTCCTCCATGATTTTGTACCACTCCATAAGATCACCCCACATCCTCCTGCACTCCAAGGAATAGTGTCCCAGCCTACTCAGCCTCTCCCTATAGCTCAGTCTCTTGAGTCCTGGTAACATCCTCGTATATTTTCCCTGCACCCTTTCAAGCTTGATGAACCCTTTCTCGTCCCGACCAGAAACATCGCCTATCCATGTTCTCCAAGGATGCTGCCTGACCCGCTGAGTTACTCCAGCACTTTGTGTCTTTGCTTGGTAAACCAGCATCTGCAGTCCCTTGTTTCTATATTTTGAGTGCTGAGAGAGGTTCCGGATCAGGTCGCTCCTGTCTATTCAGCTGATGCGTTATCTGAGCTCTGAGCTCTGCTCACCATTAAATCTAGCTGGCTGCTGGGCAGTGTCAGTTTAGAGATACAGCGCGGAAACAGGCCCTGCGGCCCACCGGATCTGTGCCGACCAGCCATCGCCGCACATTAACACCATCCTACACCCACTAGAGATGATTTCTACGTTAACCAAGCCAATTAACCTACAAACCTGTATGTCTTTGGAGTGTGGGAGGAAATCGAAGATCTCGGAGAAATCCCACGCAGGTCACGGGGAGAACGTACAAACTCCGTACAGACAGCACCTGTTGTCGAGATCGAACCCGGGTCTCCGGCGCTGCATTCGCTGTAAGGCAGCAACTTTACCGCTGTTTATAAGTTTGCCTTTTTTTTAAAGAATAATTGCACTTTTTTACTGTCTTCCTCATGATAGATTGCCAATAAAAAAGGAATGAAGGCAGACCTAGGAATTCTCATGAGTCTGTGTGACAAAGCTGAAAATGACATACGTTCGTGTGTGAACACATTACAGGTATAATGCTGAATTGATTGTTTGACAAGCATCTGACTGAATGGCAGAATTTATTTTGCCGCAAATAGTTATTAACTGTACCTTCTGATTGATGCCATTTATTGTTCTGATCAGTACAATTTCTTGACCTTTTCCTCTTTGGTGATTCCTATTTGACTGATAGAAAAGATGTCACCAAGTTGGAAAGGGTACTGAGAAGATTTACAAGAATATAGAATATAGTTTCTTTATTGTCATTGTAACATGACCCAGGATGTTGCTGGGTCTCAGTCTAAGCTAAAGGGAGAGGTTGAGCAGGTTGGGGTTCTGATCCCTGGAGTGCAGGAGGATGAGGGGTGATTTTATAAAATCATGAGAGGAATAGATCAGATAAATGCACAGGGTGGGGGAATCGAGAACCACAGGTGGAAGGGGAAAGATTCAATAGGAATCTGAGGGGAAACTTTTTCACACTAAGGGTGGTGGGTGTATGGAACGAACTGCCAGAGATGGTAGTTGAGGCAGGGACTATTGCAACGTTCAAGAAGCGATTAGATAGGTACAAGGATAGGACAGGTTTAGAGGGATATGAGGCAAACGCAGGCAGATGGGACTAGTGTAGATGGGATATGTTGGTCAGTGTGGGCTAGTTTGGACCAAAGGGCCTGTTTCCACACTGTATGACGCTATGACTGGTTAATGGGCCCACTTGTTTGTGGTTTCTTCACATTTGGGACCAGATGTCTTCCTGGTTACTGAGTGGTGCCGTGGTACAATTAGCAAACTGTTTCCTTTGCTGTTTGATTCCAGAGGTTGTGCCTCCCACTGCAGTATTAGAAGCCTGGGAACAAGCAGAGGAAGCATCCCTCATTGATCTGTACATCAAATTAATATTTTAAAAAGCAAATAAGTGCTGTGCATAAACCCTGTGAGTGCGGTCCAAAGGCTGATGCTATCCACTTTGGGCAAGGTCTGTCTATGATTCTTCAAATGATCAATCGAATAAACTTTGCAGAAGGAAAACGATTTCACTTAACCGATTCCTGGAACTTCAACCCTGAGTTCTCAGTTCCCAGTCCATTTCTTGCTTTGCACTAATTTTCTTCAGAAACTGCACCTGCCAGGTTGTCAGATTGTTAGCATTGGGAGAAATAACTTGCCTTTATATGGGAACAAAAAGCAAACATATATGGATGCTGAAAATGTCATAAATCGAGTTCTAATGAAAGATCTTGTTCTAGGAGCAGAATTGGGCCATTTGGCCCTTCAAGTCTACTCTGCCATTCAATCATGGCTGATCTATCTTTCCCTCTCAACCCTATTCCCCTGCTTTATCCCCATAACCCCAGACACCCTTACCAACCAAGAACCTATCAATCTCCATCTTAAAAAATATCCAATGATGGCCTTCACAGCCTTCTGTGGCAATGAATTCTGCAGATTAATCGCCCTCTAAGTCCTCCATCCTTTCTAAAGGTACGACCTTTTATTCTGAGGCTACAGCCTCTGGTCCTAGACTCTCCCACTAGTGGAAACGTCCTCTCCACATCCACTGTATCCTGGCCCCTGAAATGCTGTTTCTCGCTCTTTGTTGCTATCTGACCTCCATTATTTTAATTTTTTGGCCTTGCATTAAAATAATCTTTACAGGCAAATTATTAAATCGTGGTGATACAGCACAGAAACAGGCCCTTTGGCCCACCACGTCCATGTTGAAGTCTTTACCCATCTATTCTAATCCCAATTGTATACTCTGATTTTCCTCTACCTCATTGTGGACTTTGGACATTGTTTCAGGAACTGTCATGGTTCAGTCCAGAGAAATATAGATTCTGCACTCTATTGTTCCTTACATTCTACCTATTCTACTTGAGTTTGGCTTAATTGTATATACATGTAGTATTATCTGATTTCATTAAATAGCACATAGCAATAATAAACTTAAATTACAACTAGGGATAGATGCAAAAAGCTGGAGTTAACTAGCCAGGCAGCATCTCTGGAGAAGAGTGGGTGATGTTTCGGATTGAGACCCTTTTTCAGACTGAGAGTCAGGAGAAAGGGAAACAAGAGATATCGGACGAGATGTCTCTCGTTTCCCTTTCCCCTGACTCTCAGTCTGAAGAATGGTCTCAACCCGGAACCTCACCTCTTCCTTTTTTCCCCCGAGATGTTGCCTGACCAGCTGAGTTACCCCAACACCTCCAGATCTTTGTTTTTTTTTTAAATTATGTATTATCTCATGCTGTCAATGTTATTGCTTGTATTGCTGCTTTGCATTTGTAGTTCCTCCATGGAAGAGGGATGAAAGAACTGAGTATGAAGATGATTCGGACCACTACGATAGGACTCAAAGACCAGAACAAAAGCCTATTCTCCGTCTGGCAAGAAATCTTTCAACTCCCAAAACATCAAAGGTAACAGAATAGCTGGGAGGTGACATAATTTGTATTGGTGTTGTGACAGGTGCCAGCTCTGACTAGGGATGGTGGATCTGAGTGAACTTGTGCTTGGGTTTTTCTGCTATTAGGGCGCGGATCAGTCAGGAAGGTAGCTCACGGAGTGAAATGTGGACCGATGGTGACCAAGACCCTCTCAACACTGCTGCAAGAACTCCAATCAGCGCAGCAGCACAAAGATTTAATCACATCCTTCATCTCTCCACCTCCACAGGAGAGCACGAGAAGATCACTCGGGTAAACAACTTTTCCTGTAATTGGAAACATTTATTATTTTGGTGCTGAGGGGGGAGAAAATCCCGATGAATATTCTCTAATATGTATTCGGTGTGAAGGTGCGTCCCGACCTGAAACGTCACCTGACCATGTTCTCCAGAGATGGCAATCTTGTCCATGGGGTCCATGGAGAATGGGGTTGAGAGGTCAAGAGATCAGCCATGATTGAATGGTGGGGTAGACTTGATCGGCCGAATAGCCTAATTCTGCTCCTATCACTTATGAACTTCTGATGTGTGTGTTCTCCTTTGTGTCGGATGTGTTAAATTTTTCTGTAATAAATCGCTACCTTGCTTGTGTCACAGGGTTTGTATGACAATTTCCTGAGCATGAGGTTTAAGGACCCCTCGTTCAGTGGAGTCTGTCTGGCTTTGGAGTGGCTGGAGTTTACAGACATCCTGAACGAGAAAATGATGAGCGTGCAGAACTTCCAGCTGATGCGGTATCTTCCATTCCTTCCCGTCGCCTTTCACATGCTCTTCGCTGCCACCAACGTTGCCAGGATTTCCTATCCAAACAGCCACTATGAGGTGAGGGGTGTCTCTGTGTCCTTACTCAATAATTTATGGATTTTTTTGATACTAATCTAGACTAAGAAAACCGATGTATTTGGGGTGGCGCAGTGGTAGAATGGGGGCACAGTGGCGGTATGGTAGAGTTGCTGCCTTACAGCGCCAGAGACCCAGGTTTGATCCTGACCATGGGTGCTGTCTGTAGGGAGTTCTCCATGTTACTGCATGTATGTTCTCCCTGTTACTGCATGGGTTTTCTCTTGGTGCTCCAGTTTTCTCCAACATTCCAAAGACGTATGGGTTTTCAGGTTAATTGGCTTCAGTAAGTTCTAAAATTTCCCCTAGTGTGTGTAGGTCTGTGTACAGGGTGATCGCTGTTCGGCCGGACTTGGTGGGCTGAAGGGCCTGTTTCCACTCTGTATCTCTAAACTAAACTAGATAAGATCTGCTTGGTGAATGTACGATAATCGTCACACATCCTACCAATCCCAAATTTTTAACGGAATGGTTTATTGCTTGGCATCTGCTCTGCCCAAGACTGCAAACAATTGCAGAGTTGTGAATGCAGCCCAGTCCAATCTTCAAAAAAACAATTTCCCACATCACCACCAACTCCCCCATGGAATTCGGCCATTTGTTTACACACTTAGGTCAATTTACAGTGGCTAATTTATCTACCGTATTGTTTATTTGGATTGTGTAAGGAAGGCTGAGGAAGTCACAAGGAGAGCATGCAAACTCCACTCAGACAGCACCTGAGGTCAACTTTCAACCCAGGTCAACAACAAAGTGCGTCACTGCACCGCAGAAGGTGCCTCACCACTCCATTGAATACCTTTTATGTTCCTGTCATAGATCATTAGCAGAAACGGCACCAGTTTCTGTTCATTCACGAAGCACCGTGATGAAAGAATGATAAAAGAATGTGTTGTATTCAGAATTTAGAAGGATGAGAGGGCATCTTATAGAAACATATCAAATTCTTAAGGGATTGGACAGGCTAGATGCAGGAAAAATGTTCCCGATGTTGGGGGAGTCCAGACCTTGGGTGTCACAGTTTAAGAATAAGGGGGAGGCCATTTAGGACTGAGATGAGGAAAAACCTTTTCACCCAGGGAGTTGTGAATCTGTGGAATTCTCTGCCACAAAAGGCAGTGGAGGCCAATTCACTAGATGTTTTCAAAAGAGAGTTAGATTTAGCTCGTAGGGCTAACGGAATCAAGGAATATGGGGAGAAAGCAGAACGAGGTACTGATTTTGGATGATTAGCCATGATCATATTGAATGGTGGTGCTGGCTCGAAGGACCGAATGGCCTACTCCTGCACCTATTTTCTATGTTTCTATTGACAGAATGATTTAGTTCACAGTGACTTAGTTGGTTTTAATGAAGCACCGTTTTCCTTCTGCTTCCACAGGCTCAGGCTAAACAGGGTCAGATGCAGAACCTGCTGATGTCCATGGTCGGAGAGATCAGCCCTGCCATCCGCAGTCGCCTCACACTGAAGGCGCTTGTCTCAGAGATCCTTTGCCTTATGCTCGATATCCTCTCTCCAAAATTGCGACCGGTGAGTCTTGAGATGTAGTTCGGCGATTCAGACCTTCGGCAATGGTGACAGCGCGTTTTCAGTCTCCTGTTGGGCTAAGTTTTCTGGCCATTTGAATTTACATGTCATGCAGGGAGATCTAACGTTCATATTAGAATCATACAGCACGGAAATGTCCATGCCGACCAAGATGCCCCATCTAAGCTGGACCCATTGGCCCGCATTTGATAAATATCCTTCTCAAATCTTTCCTATCCATGTACCTGTCCAAGTGTCTTAAATTATTTTATACTATCTGCCTTAACTTCCTTCCCATATACTCACCGCCCTCTGAGTGGAAAAAGTTGACCCTCAGATTTGCATTACATCTTTCCCCTCTCACCTTAAACATGTCCTCTGGTTCTTGATTTCCTTACCCTGGGTAAAAGACTGTGCATTCGCCCTATCTATTCCTCTCATGATTTTATAAACATCCAAGATCACCTGATGTGTATAAGATCCTAAGATCCAGCTAAGAGCTCCAAGTGATAGTCCTAGTCTTGCCTAGTCCGTCCCACTGTACGAGTTCATTCAAGAGTTCTCCACGAGTTTGGCCCTGATTCAAACTCGGAGATTCTCGGTGCTCTCGTGGACATTTTTCAACATGTTGAAAAATCTTCACGAGTCTTCCCGAGCTTACCGCATTTCCCGAGTACCTGCCATTAGCGTTACGAGCCGTTAAGAGACGTCCCCGAGCTCCGACGTACCCGCTACGTATATTCTACGTGCTTACCACGAATTTGATTTTTTTAAACTCGGGAGAGCTCTTGAATGAACTCGTACAGTGGGACAGGGCTTTTAACCTTTCCATTCGCTTGGACCCTTACAATGGTAATAGCTCTGGAAAGGCTGGTTCAGTGATGATGGACCAAAAGGGCAACTTGCATGCTGCATGACTATTTTAAACTATTTTTTCCTTGGAAAGCTTACAACCCAGCAGTATGAATATTGATTTCTCTGAGCTCAAGTAACCCTTGCATCCCCTACCTTTCCTACAGCCAACAATGGACCATAGTGGGCTCCTCCTTGGACATAATTTATGGCTTTATTCAGTCTTTTTGCATATCTTTCATTAATTTGTTCTATGTACCTTTTCATATATCTCGTTTCCCTCTCCCCGAATCTGTCTGAAGAAGGGTCTCGACCTGAAACGTCACCTATTCCTTTTATCCAAGGATACTGCCTGACCCGCTGAGGTACTCCAGCTTTTTGTGTCTATCTTCTAAATAAAACTAGAACTGAGTTTTAAACGTCATGCATTTTCTGATCTCCTTTGACACCGACATCGCGTCACCATGCTTGTCTAAATAGCTTGTAACCATTTAGACAAGCATAAATAACCATTTGATGATGGTTCCCAATTAAACCAACTCTTAGGCCTTAATGGATTAATGGCATAATTCTTCAACTTTGGTTGAAAGCAACCTTGGTTATAAATACGGTTATTCTGCTTTACATTTTCCGAAACATGATAGATTTGGGGCAGCGACTGACAGGCCCACTTATCAATTGTTTCCCTGCTGATTTGAAATACTTACTACAGGAAAAAAATAGGGCAGATTTATCTTTTTTAGCTGACGTAACGTATTGTCCTTTTGTTAAATAATAGTATGTTTTTGAGTGTTCGTTGATGTTTGATTGTACGAGAATCTTCTGTCAAATTATTCAGCAAAGAGAAGGTTGAGGGATGACTTAATCAAAGGTTTGTTTGTGTAAACGCAAATGATGATAGTTTACGTCATCTAATGTTAATAGACACTAATGAACGATGCTCACAAATATATCCAATGGGCATTCTGGAGAAACTTCTCTCCAGAGTGGCCAGTATGTGACAAGTACATTAAATGAGGTGACTTATACACTTGCATTATGAGACAAGCTAAATAAACATGACGGAGAAATTATATCAAGGAGATACAAGGAACTGCAGGTGCTGGAACCTTGAGTAAAACAGAGCTTGTCAGGCAGCATTTGTGCAGGCAGTTAATAGGCGCCGTTTCGGGTTGTAACCCTTCAGGAAGTTCTTAAGGAGGTTCTATAAAGAACAGTGTCTGTGGTTGATAATTAAGTAGAAACAGACCCTTTGGCCCACTGAGTCCCTGCCGACCAGCGATCACCCCGTACACTAACACTATTCGACACATCAGGGACAATTTTACAACTTACTGAAGCTAATTAACCGAAAACATTTTGGAATGTGGGAGGAAATCAGAGTACCCAGAGAAAACCCATGCCGTCACAGGGAGAACATTGAAACCCCATACAGACAGCACCCGTAGTCAGGATCAAACCTTGGTCTCTGGCGCTGTAAGGCAGCAACTCTACTGCGGCACCACGGGGCTGCCCCAAGATATGTATTTCACATGGGCTGCCTGTAATTGTCATGCTTGTGCTGAAGAAATATAAAGGCTTTGCTGCAGGATCATTCATCTTGGGCTAATAAAAGGAAGAGCATGGGTTCAAATTCCATTGTGGGAATTTGGTTTTAAAATATGCTGGGAAATCGAGGGCTGTTTATAATAACATTGTCATAAAAAATGTAACTAGCTCCTAATTCAGCAATGGAAACTTGCCATAATTTCTGGAGGCAAAGTAATTAATGAAGAAGTAAAGTTGTAGTAAGAGGTAAACAAATTTAAATAAAACCGATTGGATTTTCATTCCTCAAAGCTTATTTTGGCAAATCCAACCTCACACCAAAATGGTTGGCGAATGCCGAATTTCCCTCTGTAATGTGCACCAATTTCACCATCTACCTGGGGCAGCCAAGTTCAGGCAAAAATAAACAACTTGTTGTCCACAACACCCATCCCTTACAGGGAGTTACAGGAGAAAATAAATGATGTCTGGCTCATTGGTTAATATAGAAACAAAGAACTGCAGATGCTGGTTTATATCAAAGCTGGACACAAAGTGCGGGAGTAACTCAATGGGTCAGGCTGCATCTCTGGAGAAAAAGGATGGGTGACGTTTTGGGTCGGGACTTCTTCGTGTCTGAAGTTGGGTCCCGACCCGAAACATTACCCATCCTTTTTTTCCAGAGATTCTGCCTGACCCGCTGAGTTACTCCAGCATTTTGTGCCTGTCATTGGTTAATATGCTTGATGGAACAAGGTCATTTTGAATTAATTCCTTTTCAGTAACAACCTACATTAGATCAGTCCTCAATTATGCAACTCTGTGTTTCCCGTTATTTTTCGTGAGCAATAAAAAATCAAGCAATGTGTCTGCGAAAAGAACCCTGAAGGACGCTGTTCCAATTTTTGAGACCGATTTCTTTGCATTAACAGTTACAAATTGAATATCAAAATGTTTTAGAAAAGTGATGAGGGTTTTCAAACTGAAAGCAAAGAAGTTGCCTGTGTCCATGCCAACCATCGTTTACACAATCCACTCTGCACACTGGGGGCAATTTAGAGGCCAATTAACCTACAAACCCGCCCGTCTTTGGGATGTGGGAGGAGCACCCAGAGAAAACACATGCGGTCACAGGGAGAATGTGCAAACTCCACACAGTCAGCACTCACAGTCAGGATAGAACCCAGTTCTCTGGCGCTGTGAGGCAGCGGCTCTACCAGCTGCGACACTATGCCGCCCCGTGTACAGAACAAAACATGAAGGTCAGAACCGAAGCTGAGTAAGTTGTTAACACTAAGGCTGTCTGAATGGATGAGGGTGTGTGCCTCCTGTAAATATGGATCCCAGCAAGAAACTATCATTCACAAGAAATGGGGAAGACGGAAATATAATTTGGGCCAGGAAAATAATTTGTTGGCGGAAGGGATTATTAGACCAAGGTTGCCTGACTTTTACTCAGTATGTGAACATCATTTCCAAAAATAATTTGATTGTTTATCTGGCCCTTGGTACTGCACTCTAAATCCTGCAGGTCGTGCAGTTTGGGCATTCTACCTAATAAAGAAAGATTCCAATGAGGATAACTGTCTGCTGCCTTCATCATATCCATACTAATGGATCTTTGCTCTAAGGAGCCAATGAATCTCACAATCCCATCGGGACTGAGCTGCAGTTTGCAATGCACTTTAGTAATGCTGCCTCGACTTTGTATGAATAAATGCCTATTACTATCCAACCCAGAATGAAGCCAGTGAGTGTAAAGGTGAAATTAATCCTATTTTCTAGCATCACAATAAACACTGAACACTTTGAGTTGTTACTATGCTCCCAGCAGAGGACAATAGTTTAGTTCAGAGATACAGCTCCCTCGGCCAATCGAGTCCGCGCTGACCAGTGATCGCCATAAACTAGCACAGGATACAATTTACAATATTTACCAAAGTCAATTAACCTACAAACCAGTACGTCTCTAGACTGGGAGGAAACGGGGAAAACCTACGCAGTCACGGGGAGAACGTACAAACTTCATGCGGACAGCACCCGCAGTCAGGATGGAACCCGGGGCTCTGGCACTGTAAGGCAGCAACTCTACCACTGTGCCACCGTGGTGCCACAATGTGAAACTAATGTGAATGGGTGATCAGTGGTCAGCATGGACTCAGTGGGTTGAAGGCCCTGTTTCCATGGTACATCTCTGAAGCTAAAACTAAATTGTGCAGTAAAATTTAAATAGACAATGTAAGGTTTTGCTACTCGTGACCACACTTCATTAACACCCTAGTGACGTGCTGCAAAAGCGTGAAATAACAAATCAGATTTTGCTCCTGCCATTTGCACAGTCCATATTACTAATGTGGCTGCCTCTCTTCATCTTTTTTTTTGCATGCACTGTGCATATGGTTGAGTTAAGTAGTACATGTACACGAGATGATAGCAGCTCACACAAGCTCATAGTAATGTGTGTGGCATGTTGATTAACAGTATGATAGTTCCCTTCATTATTCTGATTCATTCTAAATTATTCATGTGGAATTTATCAACTTGAGTTATACATTTTTGGTATTTGCTACTCTTGAGATGTATCACAACTAGCTTTTGGGATTTGCTTTACCCGCCTTGTCGTCAACAAAAACTCTATCCAGAGGATTATTGAATGAGATATTTAAAACTGATCTGAGCCTAATCATTGAAACTTGTGAATAATTTTGCAATCTTTAAAAGTTCAACCTTCTGCTCCGAAGATGGCTTTATCAGCTGCTTGTGGATATTCTGTTCAGCCCTCTGAACCTTGAGGTACCACGTTCAATCTCAGCTCTGTGTGGTGTCAACAGAGCACCTGCCGTTCCATCCCTAAGCATGAAAGTGTTTGTTTTTGTTTAACTGCACTCTAACAGTAGGTGCGTGTTTAGTTAGTTTAGTTTATTGTCATGTGTACCTGAGGTACAGTGAAAAGCTTTTGTTGTGTGCTAATCAGTCAATGGAAAGATAATACATGATTATAATCAAGCCATTCAGTGTACAGATTATTTGTGTATTTATCAAGCAGGGGTCATCGTCGTCATTATTCCTGATAATGGATCAAGTCCCAAATCTATTTAGCTTTTTCCTGCCCTTGCTGAGTAGTACAGTGGCTATCCTAGCCCAGGCAGAATGGCTGTTCCATTAGAGACCTTCCTATTGAAACGCATGATAACCTTCCCCCCTACTGTTTATTTAGCTATCCATACCATAAACTTCCCAGAGGCTTCATGGCAGATGAAAAGTAGGTTAATGCTAGCGAATATAAAACATTACAACCCAAGAATTGGCCTTTCAGCCCACAGCCCACGTTCTCCTGTCGAATGTCCGCTCTCTGGAAAATAAAATGGATTATCTACATCTGGATCTCACAATAAAAAGGGAGGTGAGAGACTGCTGCGCTATAGTTCTGACAGAGACATGGCTAAACTCATCTGTACCTGATGCGGCTGTTAGCTTAGGGGGGCTAACAACTTTCCGGCTCGACAGGGACACTGTTTGACTGGTAAATCCCGGGGTGGGGGTGTGTGCATCTACACAAACAACAGCTGGTGTAATAATGCTACCGCTGTTTCCAGCCACTGCTCTCCGGACATAGAGTTTTTGACTGTGAAATGCAGGCCATTCTATCTGCCACGGGAGTTTACTGTGGTTAGCATTACTGCTGTATACATCCCCCCCGCAGCCAACACTAAGGAGGCTCTGCGTATTCTCTACCGTTCCATCAGTGAGCTGCAAAGAAATCATCCAGAGGGCGTTGTCATTGTTGCTGGGGACTTTAACCAGGCCAACATGAAGACTGTCCTCCCTCATTTCCATCAATATGTGGACTTTGCTACACGTGGAGAGAATACGCTGGACCGGGTCTACAGTAACATCAAGCAGGCTTTCAGAGCAGTACCCCGGCCTCACCTCGGCTCCTCTGACCACCTCTCTGTAATGCTCATCCCAGCCTATAAGCCCCTTCTGATCAGAGAGAAACCCACTGTGAAGCAGGTTAGAGTCTGGTCTGAGGGAGCTACAGAAGCACTCCAGGACTGCTTTGAGTGCACGGACTGGGACATGTTCAGGACAGCAGCCACTCATAACGAAAACATCAATGTGGATGAGTATGCCATGTCAGTGTCGGGATACATACAGAAGTGCATGGAGGACGTCACTGTCATCAGGAACATCACAACCCGGGCCAACCACAAACCTTGGATTACTGCAGAGGTGCGTGCCATGCTGAAAGCACGAAATGCGGCTTTTAAATCTGGTGATTTGGGAGCTCTGAGAACAGCGAGAGCCAACCTTAACCGCGAGATTAGGAAAGCAAAGTGCGCCCACGGACAGAAAATCCAGGGTTTCTTCCAGGATGATACCAACACCAGGAACATGTGAGAAGGCATCCGGGCCATAACAAACTACAAGGCCCCTCAGATGTCTTGTAAGGATGACACAGACTTTCTAAATGAACTAAATAATCATTTCGACAGGTTTGAGGCACTGAACACCACTACAATGAGGAAATTAGAGCCTCAACCAGGAGAACAGACACTGTCTTTTGAAACTGCTGAAGTCCGCAAAATCCTGGAGGGTATTGACCAGCGAAAGGCAGCTGGACCGGATAACATACCGGGGCGTCTGCTTAGGGGATGTGCCGACCAGCTGGCTCTGGTTCTGACAGACATTTTTAACATCTCCCTGAACCAGGCCATTGTTCCATCATGTTTCAAGACAGCCACCATCATACCAGTTCCCAAAAAGTCTACAATAACCTGCCTGAATGATTACCGCCCCGTAGCACTCACACCAATAATAATGAAGTGCTTTGAGAGGCTTATTAAGCAGCACATGGTCTCTAAACTCCCCTCCAGTTTTGACCCGTTCCAGTTTGCTTATCGCCCGAACCGCTCCACAGAGGATGCTATTTCCTCTGTAGTCCACCTGAGCCTACAACACCTGGAGGAGAGGAACACCCACGTGCGGATGCTGTTTGTTGATTTCAGCTCAGCATTTAACACGATAATCCCCCAGCATCTGGTGAGCAAACTGGCACCCCTAGGTTTCAATACCATACTATGCAACTGGATCCTGGATTTCGTTTCTGAAAGACCCCAGTCTGTGCGGGTGGGGAAGAACACCTCCTCGGTCATCACACTGAGCACCGGATCCCCTCAGGGCTGTGTCCTGAGTCCGCTGCTCTTCACATTGATGACACATGACTGTGTCGCCAGGTCCACTACTAACCATATCATCAAATACGCGGATGACACAACAGTAGTGGGCCTCATCCGCAATAACGACGACCAGGCATATAGAGAGGAGGTGGAACAGCTCGTGAGCTGGTGCAGCAGGAACAACCTTCTCCTAAATGTGAACAAAACCAAGGAGATTGTCGTCGATTTCAGAAGGAAAATTCAGCCCAGTCACACTCCACTTTGCATCAACAACTCAGCAGTGGAGCAGGTGAAAAGGATCAAGTTCCTGGGGGTGCATATAACGGACACCTTAAACTGGTCCACAAACATTACATCTCTGGCAAAACGGGCACAGCAGCGGTTGTACTTCCTCCGCAGGTTGAGAAGTTTACACCTCCACCCTCCCATCCTCGCCACTTTCTACAGAAGCACAATTGAGTCGGTCATGACCAGCTGCATCTCTACGTGGTGTGGCAGCTGTACAGCTGCGGACTGGAAGTGCCTTCAGAGAGTGGTGAGGACAGCGGAAAAAATCATTGGGACTTCTCTTCCTTCCATCATGGACATGGGGTACAAGCGCTGTCTGATTAGTGCTAAGGGCATTACCAGAGCCCCCACACACCCACAATTTGGACTGTTTATACTGCTTAACTCTGGGAGGAGGTACCGCAGCATGAAGAGCGGGACAACCAGGTTCTGCAACAGCTTCATCCCCCAGGCCATAAGATTACTGAACAATCAACAAAACCGAGGCTAGAACTTTTTAAATATCGACACTTTTTAAAAACTTTTTATATATATTTATTTTACAGAACCATGCACATGAGGCATTTTTATGGACGCACCTAGCACTTTTACTTTTACTATTTACCTGATTGGAGAGTCAAATGCAACGAAATTTCGTTCAAGGTGCACTGTGTCTAGGTGTATATCTGAATGACAATAAAGTTTTCATTCATTCATTCATTCATTCAGTGACTGTGACAAACATGATGCCAAGATCATCTCTTATCTGCCTGCACGTACTCCATATCCCTCCATTCCCTGCACATTCATGTGTTTATCCACAAGTCTCTTAAATGCCACTATTATATCTGCCTCAACTACCACCCTCTTAAAGATAGCGGTCAGGGGATATGGGGAGAAGGCAGGTACGGGTTACTGATTGGGGATGATCAGCCATGATCACATTGAATGGCGGTGCTGGCTCGAAGGGCCAAATGGCCTGCTCCTGCACCTATTGTCTATTGACAGCATGTTCCAGACATTCACCACCATCTGTGTATTTAAAAAAAAACACAAACCCCACACACCTCCTCCAAACTTTGTCCCTCTCACCCTAACACTGTGAGAGAGGAACATGGATGCTATGACATTGCGCCAAAAGTAGTTGTGAGGTTTTCCGGGAGCATTATCAAAATATCCCAGAACTGGGTCACAAAATTGATTTTGTCGGTAATGTGAAGTAGCCAAGAAACGATAAAATTGAATTCAGGAAATGAACTCATTAAATAAATCTAAAATGGATAAAGCTGCGCCTGGCAGGATTCCCACAGCTGAGTTCCTGATTTGGATCATGTTCCACGGGTTCACGTTAACAGTAAACCACTGAAATGTAAATGCATGTTTCTTGCTGTAAATATTTATACTTTGCCTGAATTGTTTGTGTTTGCACCTGTCTTCCTTTTCCTTATGTGTAAGAAGGAACTGCAGATGCTGGTTTGAACCGAAGATAGACATAAAAAGCTGAAGTAACTCAGCGGGACAGGCAGAATCTCTGGAGAGAAGGAATTGGTGATGTTTCGGGTCGAGACCATTCTCCTTATATTTAGTTTAGTGATAGAGCAGCACTGAAACAGGCCCTTCTGCCCCACTGTCCATGCCGACCATTGATCACCCGTTCACACTGAATTCTATGTTATCCCCACTTTCTCAACCATACCCCGCACACTGGGACCAATTAACCTACGACCCCATACGTCTTTGATGTGGGAGGAACCCAGAGGAAACCCGCGCAGTTACAGAGCGGACATGCAAACTCCACACAGACAGCACCTGAGATCAGGGTTGAACCCCAATCCCTGGTGCTGGAGGTAGCAACTGTGCCACCCTTCTATGGGCTTAGCATGTATTTTTAAACTTGATCTCATTAGATTTTTCTTTTGCCTTTTCTCTGTATGAAGTTATGCCATATCTCCTTCTTGCATTAACCTCTCTTTGTCATATTTTTAATTTAATATGTCCTTATTCTGATATCCTCCAAATAGTTTGTTCTTGATGGAATGCCCAGCAATTTGATAAATGTCCAACATCAAGTGTGCTGGAGCATGTTCTAGGCAACCAAACTATTATGTGTGACTTTCCCCGCATTGGGATGAGATTAGTGTTATTGAGACTGAAACTCTTTAGAAAAGCCCTTATCTCTTCCACGGCAAGTATGGATAATTTCCGATGAAAACCTAGATTTTTTTTTGCCCACCTAGATGAGAGGTAGAAAGTTTAAAGGAGATATGCGGGGAAAGTCACACATAATAGTTTGGTTGCCTAGAACATGCTGCCAGGGGTGGTGGTGGAAGCAGATACGATAGTAGCATTGAAGAGGCATTAGGTAGGCACATGGAAGTTTAGGGAATAGTGGGATATGGGTCCTGTACAGGCAAATGAGATGAATTTATCTTGGCATCATGTTTGGCACAAACATTGTGGGCTGATGTGCCCATTCCTGTGCTGTACTGTTCTGTTCTAACATGGATTAATGACCTTTCAGATCGGAACCCTTCTTCAGACCTTTTAGAATTTAAGATTCTTATAATAGCAATGTTGTGAATGATAAAACACAAGCCCTCCTGATGCTCATTGCATTAACATTGTTATATGTACTCGTACAAATTGCCCTTCACTCTGGAAAACCTACATTTGTGCAGGTAGACAAAAAATGCTGGAGAAACTCAGCGGCTGAGGCGGGAGTGTCAAGAGACCCAAAACTTCGCCAATTCCTTCTCTCCATAGATGCTGCCACACCCGCTGAGTTTCTCCAGCATTTTTTTGTCTCCCTTCGATTTTTCCAGCATCTGCAGTTCTTTCTTCTACATTTGTGCAAGTCAGTTCTAGGTTGGGAAATTGCAGAGACAGAATGTTCAACTAAAATTGTCATGCAGAATTAATGTGGAAATGAGTCCAGTGTATTCTCTGGGTACATTAAATAATACAAAACATAATTAAAATGGAAAATAGCAAAAGAATCATTGCTTGTCCTACAGGATTTTCCATAAAAGTGAATCTGCTCTTTCTTGGAATTGTTGTTTCCTCAACAGCATTTTGGAGCCCACTGAACCCATAAACAACCTATTGAAACAACAATTAGAATTCTCTGAAATAATCAGACCATAATTAGACTCAAGAAACTGCAGTAGCTGAAATCTTGAGCAAAACACAGAGCTGGAGGAACTCAGCGGGCCAGGCAGCATCTGTGGAGTGACCTGCCAAAATGTGGTGTCCTGCCTAGATAAGGTCTGCTACGTGATTTTACTGGGTTGTATGTAAAACAAAGCATTTCCCTGTACCTAGGTAGACATGACAAAATTTCATAAGTGATAGAAGCAAAATTAGGCCATTCGGCCCATCAAGTCTGCGCCGCCATTCAATCATGGCTGATGAATCTCCCTCCTAACCCCGTTCACCTGACTTCTCCCCATAACCCCTAACACCCGTACTAATCAAGAATATCTATTTATGCCTTAAAAATATCTATTGACTTGGCCTCCACAGTCTTCTGTGACAATGAATTCCACAGATTCACCATCCTCATTGAATGCACAATGATATAATTGTTATATGGTTAATGAGCATTTGGGTTGGCATTCTTATTCAGACTGAGGTGGGGGCTCCTCATCCTTAGACTGAGGACAATGTTTCAGGTCAAGATTCTCCTTCAGACTGATGGATCAAGTCTGAAGAAGAGTCCTGACCCAAAGCATCCATCAATTCTCTCCACAGGTGCTGCCTGGTCCACTGAGCTCCTCCAGTACTTTGTGTTTTGCTCCAGACCAAGCTAAAACACTATCTAAACATGCGAGCTGAAAATTATTTAGGAGGAAGGGCAGTTAAACTATGGCAAGATGAAGGTATTTCTATTACTGATTGAATGCAAAATGTTGGACACAAGAAGCGAACCTAAACATTGTAATTAAACAACTTTGCTATAATCTATTTTGTTTTTGTCATTAATATTGCAATTTGGTGAGGTTGATGCTAATGTCAGGTGACATTTTAACTGCAGAGACAGGTGTTACCATCTTATTAAACTCATTTTGATAAGTGGGATTTAACCCATGCTGGGATCTATATTCTGCACTCTGTATTTTTCCCTTCACTTTATTCTACTGCAGTATAGCTTGATTGTATGTACAGTTTTATCTGATTTGACTGGATAGCATGCTTTCCAAAGATTTACACTGTTCCTCAGTATACGTGACAATAATAAACCAATCGCACAAAAAAAATCCTGATTCAGTTTTGATATCCAGAGTACTACTTCCATGTTCCATGACGGTAGTTTTTATAAAAAGATGTACTGAATTACCTAGCTACATTCAAAAGCAACCAACATGGATGTTTAAAAGGGAGATAGTTTTATGCAACTTGTATGTAACACGTAAAACATTTTGTTTCAGGTTAATACCCAGCTATATAGTGCTCGGGAAAAGCAACAGCTAGCTGACCTGATCGGAGCCATGCTGTCTTATAACCTTACCTATCACCAGGAGAGGACTCTTGAGGGCCAGTACATCTACTTATTAGATCCGTAAGCATTGTCTCTACTTTCTCAAACACCCTTTAATTTGTATGGTTATGAGATAAACAGTTGCAATCAGTTTAAATATTTCTACTTGCCTTTTACAAAGTCAAATCTTTAAACTTGAAAACATTTGAAGACTAGATGTAATTGCTTCTCACGTGAATGGCTTGGGAGGGATTCTGTACAAAAGTAATAAAATAAAAGTTATATTGAGGCATGTGGGATTTATCCAGCTTGGAATGATTCAGATTTGAAGATTCACAGAACTTTATGTGGCCTAGATTTTTCATTTTTATGAGCCTTGCAGTATTAGTTGTTTAGTTTATTGTCACGTGTACCGGTACAGTGAAAAGCTTTTGTTGTGTGCTAGCCAGTCAGTGTAACGACTATAGACACAAAATGCTGGAGTAACTCAGCAGGATCAGCAACATCTCTGGAGAGAAGGAATGGGTGACTTCAGCCCTTCAGCCCATCGAGTCTGCACTGACCAGCGATCGCCACACACTAACACTATCCCACACACTAGGGACAATTATACCAAAACAATTAACCTACAAACCTGTACGTCTTTGGAGCGTGGGAGGATACCGGAGATCCCAGTGAAAAGCCAGGCAGATCACGGGGAGAACGTACAAACTCCGCACAGACAGCACCCGTAGTCAGGATCAAACCCGGGTCTCTGGCGCAGTAAGGCAACAACTGTACTGCTGTGCCACTTATGTGGCTTTTCTGCTAATTAAATTGAAGGAGGAGGTCCCATTAGATGCAGTGTTTTGTAGTGATTTATTTAAAGTAGTGAGAGAATGTAGCCTTCTTTTAAGTTTATTCAAACCTTAAAGGAGTTGATTATTTTTAGTACAAAGTACTTACTTCCTGTGGTGTCCCAAGCTCATTCAAGAACTAATTGCATTTTAGAAAGGAGATTGAAACACTTGTTTCTATTCACACCACTTTGTACTAAAAATGATCAACTTCTTTAAGGTTTGAATAAACTTAAAGGAAGGCTACATTCTCTCACTAATTTAATTAAATCACTACAAAACACTGCATCTATTGACACCTCATGCTGCCTCGGCAAGGCCACCAGCATAATCAAGGACAAGTCACACTCCGATCACTCCCTCTGCTCCCCCTTCCCATCAGGAAAGAGGTGAAATCGCACACTTCCAGATTCAGGGACAGTTTCTTACCAGCTGCGACCAAGCATTGAACCATCCTATCAACAACTAGTGAGCAGTCCTGAGCTACTATCTACCTCATTGGAGATCTCCGGACTATCTTTAATCAGTCTTTACTGAGCTTTATCTTGCACTAAACGTTATTCCCTTTATCCTACATTTGTTCACGGTGGAATGCTCGATTGTTATCATGTATTGTCTTTCCTCTGATTGGTTAGCACGCAACCAAAGCTTTACACTGTACCTCAGTATTCGCAACAATAAACTAAAATATACAGCATTGAAGAGGCTCATTTGGCCCAATTATTTCATGGAGACAAAAGAAATTACAGATGCTGAAATCTTGAGCAAACATCAAAATGCTGGAGGAACTCGGCAGCCACCGATAATCATTTTTAGTCTGTTAGTTGGATACGTATTGTACAAGACTCCAATGCTTTTCCTCATGATATTATCCGGGGATCTTTTGTGCTACCAGATAAAGTAGTTGGAGCCACAGTTTAATATCAGTGTGACGAAGGGTCTCGACCCGAAACGTCACCCATTCCTTCTCTCCAGAGATGCTGCCTGGCCCGCTGAGTTACTCCAGCATTTTGTGTCTACCCGCAGTTTAATATGTCAGCCAAACAATGTTGCTTCCTTAATTTTAGTTTTGAGATACAGCGTGAAAACAGGCCCTTCGGCCCACTGAGTCCGCTGCAACTATCTATCACCCGTACTAGTTCTACATTAACTCGCGTTCTACACAGTAGGGAACAATTTACAAAAGTCAATTAACCTACAAACCTGCACGTCTTTGGAATGTGGTAGGAAGCCGGAGCACCTGGAAGAAACCCACTTGTTCACAGGGGGAACATGCAAACTCCACACAGAGGGCACCCGTACTCAGAATTGAACGCTGGCCTCCGAGGCAGCAGCTCTAGTGTCACAGTGCAGCCCTTGCACAGATAATACTGCATCAACAAGTCAGCCTGAATGTCGTGTTAACGTCCCTTAACTGGAATGGGGCCCCACAAGCCTGTAAATCAGAGGTGCAAATGCTACCCTCAGAGGGAAAGATGCAAAGAACACACTGTCTGACGTTGAGCCCATGAGCTATTCACCCCATTGAATCCCTTGGCACAAGAAAATCAACACCAGGCTGGTCGGATTTCTAGTTTTTTTAATTTCTGTAATGTAGGTTTTTACAGTAGCATTCATGTGATTTCATTACGTGCCGTTCTGGAAGTTGTTTACTCCAAAGGTCAAATTTATCTGCTAATATCTGAAAATCCCTCCCTTCAGCTTATGGCTTAGTGATGTTGCATTTCTGCACTCGTTTCCTTTTACATTCACAAATCTCCGATTCTCCAAGAACTGAAGAGAAAATCCTCCCTTCTGGCCGTGCTCTCAACCTGGCGTGCGGTGAGCTATTCTTGATCGACTCACAGCCGACGGAAGAGTCGCATGGCATCTGGAAGACAAAAATAAACACTTGTTTAATCAGTTCCGCGGGCAGCTCGCCCTCAACTCTCCTCTGTCCTGTCTTTGGGGGTCAGCTCGCTGACAGGTTCTGCACAGAGTGAGTCAGCCGGAGTGAGGGGGAATGTGTTCCTCAGCAGCACAGTCTCAGACTGACCACTTGTCAGTTCCCGTTCACCAGCTTACATTCCAGGCGCGGTGTGACGAGACGATCCTGATCACCAACTGGGGTCTGCCCCTGGCCGTGGCTCTCTTCTTACTCTGGCTTACTTACACCTTCATCTACCTGCCAGCCATGGCGCATCGGTCGATGGTGGAGAACGCACTGAGAAATCTCTCGCAGGATCTCGATTATGGACACGCTGGTCACCTCAACTCAAATTAGCAGTTGAAAAGTCCCAGGGAAGCAAGGGGAGTGGATGGTAAGAGGGACCATTGGGGTCACGGCGACTACTTCAATGGCGCAACGAAGCCTCGGATGCTGACATATGCGGTGCTGATTTGATATTGCTGATTCCAACCTGTTCAACCTTCTCCTTGAGGCGAGGAGAGACAAGAGTGGTAATCTCCTCCAGCTAACTAGTGTTTGGAAATTATTGACAATAGAAGTTTGCACCGTTCACAAGTTCGATTTCAACAGAAGATGGAACTAAATCACTGGATCGGGTACCACTCCAAGAGACCGAGTGCGTGGACTGGAAGCAGCCTGCAGTAGCACAGAGCGGTGGAGTTCACCTACAACTTCACCTAGCCAGGCCGACCCTGCAACGCCGCCAGGATCTTTATGGCCATGTGCTCTTAAAACAAAGTTGGACACAAATTGCTAGAGTAACTCAGCAGGACAGGCAGCATCTCTGGAGAGAAGGAATGGGTGATGTTTCAAGTTGAGACCCTGCAGACTGAAGACCCTAACTGTCACCCATTCCTTCCTGCCAGAGATGCTGCCTGTCCTGGTGAGTTACTCCAGCATTTTGTGTTTATCTTCGGTTTAAATCAGCATCTGCAGTTCCTTCCTGCTCTTAGAGCAACTTGGACGTAGAAAATAGCACCAAAACCCGGCGACTCTTGTATGTTGTCTCTCGACTATTTCTGTACTCTTTGTACTTATTCTAAGATTGTGCTGATGTATGGTAAAACTTTGCTGAATTGTATGCACAAAAAAAATATTTCACTGTAGCTCGGTACAAATGACAATAAAGAACCATTGAAAGCAGCTGAGAGAAGGAGTCAGTAGCATGCACTGATGGAATTGTGTTTAAAAAATTAGTGGCAGCTTAGAGTTTTCATTTCGATCTTGCATTGTTTGAAGCTGCCATCTATTATGTTAAGGCATCTACTTTTTCTTGCATTGGTATTGTGATTTTCTTCTTTTGTTAGCTGTCTCACAGTGTATACCTGAGTTGAATCAAGCAGGGTGAAAAGAGGGGATAAAATGTAAAAACTGAATTTGTATACATAGACCACCTGAGGATCAAAAGATGGTTCTCAGAAAACTTGCCTCTTGTGGTGTATGTCCTTATCTACAAGTTTGCTGAAATCCTTTAAAAAATTGTCATAAATTAATTTGTAATGATTTAAACTTAAAATGTTCTTCAAAGAAAATCAGCATTTTCTGTTGGGATTCTGAAACTTCTACCATTTGTGGAATATGTGATGTATTTAATAACCTCCTTGATTAAGTTGTGGAAGTTCTTGTCAGAAGCCTGACTACAGGTGCTGTCTGTCTGGAGTTTGCTCGTTCTCCCTGTGACCGCTTGGGATTTTCCAGGTGCTCCGGTTTCCCCCACACTCCAAAGACGTATAAGTTTGTAGGATAATTTGCTTTGTTAAAAATTGTAAAATGCTCCTCGTGTAGAGCTAATATACGGGGATCGCTGGTTGGCACGGACACAGTGGGCTGAAGGACTATTCCCATGCTCTCTCTAGTCTAAAGTATCTACACAGTCTAAAGCCCTTAGATTTCAGCTAACAATTGGCTCAAAGCTTACGCTTTAAACTGATGCCCTAGTGCAGACAAGATAGGACTGTTGCACTCTGAGCGTCTGCCTTTCAGATGAAGCCTCTGCCTCTTGAAGTTGTTAAAGACCCCAATTAACAGGAAGCCATCCTGATATTTCTGTCTACCTTTTCTTACCACTATTAATTGCGCCAAAATTGGTTCTTGAATGAAAGTTCTTAAAGGGCACAACTTGGAAAGTCCCATGGTCAATATGTTGCTGTATAAAATGCAAGTTCGTTATTTGTGTCATGCTAGTTGCCACCAGACTCAGAAACAGCTTCTTCCCCTCTGTTATCAGACTTCCGAATGGTCCTTTCATAGTCTAGGAAACTGGGATCTAGGATACTATCTGCTTTTCCAGCCTATCTCATTGTGGACATTGGACATATGATCGGGAACTGCAACATCATAATGCTGAGAAATTATATTCTGCAATCTTCTACTTTTCTCTTTGCTCTACCTGTTGTACTTGTGCAAGGCTAGATTATTTTCATGTACAGTATTACCTGAATTGGTTAGATATCCCGCAAACAAATGCTTTTCACTGTATCTCGGTACACGTGACAATAATAAATCAATACTAACAGAGTTTTCTTTTGCCTTTTGTTGTTAGCTACTCTGGCTAAAGCAAACAGTGCTGACTGCTGCTTCAGAGTCCTTGTGGAATCAGCAGTGTTTCCCAGTTTGCAAACAATAGACATTTGTGAACAAAGGCAACGCTCTGTGTTTGTCCCAGAAGTGGCTCTGCAATCATTCATTCCAATCTTTTAAACCTCTACTCCAACAGCAGCACCTCCTACATAGAAACATAGAAACATAGAAAGTAGGTGCGAGAGTAGACCACCAGGTCCGTCGAGCCCGCACCGCCATTCGCTCATGGCTGAACACTAAACAGACACACTTACCCACAAACAGTAGACACAAGACACAGAACACAAGACACTACCCTCCCCTTTATACCGCTATCACCACTCTCCACCCCAAGAACCTCGTGATCTCCTGGGGGAGGCAAAAAAACGGATAAAAACCCAGGTCCAATTCGGGAAAAAAATCCGGGAAATTCCTCTCCGACCCCAATCCAGGCGATCGACACTTGTCCAGGAGATCACTCAGGTCTTACTATACTAACCATACCTAGGTCCATATCCCTGCCCTCTCCCCGTAGCCCCTTATCCCCTTGGCAGCTAAAAAACCATCTATTTTAGTCTTAAATATATTTAAAGTTTCTGCTTCCACTGCTCCCTGGGGCAGTGAATTCCATAAATTAACCACCCTCTGGGTGAAGAAGTTCTTCCTCATCTCAGTTTTAAAAGAGCCCCCCCTTATTCTGCAACTATGTCCCCTAGTTCTAGTTTCCCCGATCATTGGGAACATCCTCGGTGCATCCCCCCGATCAAGGCCCCTCACGATCTTATATGTTTCAATGAGATCGCCTCTCATTCTTCTAAACTCCAAAGAGTAGAGTTCCAGCCTACTTAACCTTTCCTCATATGTCAATCCCCTCATTGCAGGAATTAATCTTGTAAACCTTCGCTGCACTGCCTCCAGGGCTAGTACATCCTTTCTTAAGTATGGACCCCAGAACTGTACACAGTATTCCAAATGTGGTCTCACTAATACTGTGTACAGCTGCAGCAAGACCTCCGTGTTTTTATACTCAATCCCCCTAGCAATAAAGGCCAAAACTCCATTGGCCTTCCTGATTGCTTGCTGCACCTGCATACTAACTTTTAGTGATTCATGTACTAAGACCCCTAGATCCCTTTGCGTTGCATTACAACGCAGCTCCTCCTCATTTAGAAAATAACTTGCCCTATCATTTTTTTTCCCAAAGTGAATGACTTCACATTTATTAGTATTAAATTTCATCTGCCAAGTTGTTGCCCACTCACCTAGCTTATCTATATCCTTTTGCAGACTCTTCCTATCCTCCTCATCCCCTACTTTTCCTCCCATTTTTGTATCGTCCGCAAATTTTGATATATTACACTTGGTTCCCTCCTCCAAATCATTTATATAAATTGTGAACAACTGGGGTCCCAGCACCGACCCTTGCGGAACCCCGCTAGTTACCGGTTGCCATCCCGAGTATGAACCATTTATCCCCACTCTCTGCTTCCTATTTGTTAGCCAATCCTCTACCCATGCTAATATATTACCCCCAATCCCATAATTTTTTATTTTTAGCAATAGTCTCTTATGTGGCACCTTGTCAAAAGCCTTTTGGAAGTCCAAGTATACCACATCCACCGGTTCCCCTTTATCCACCCGGGTTGTTACTTCCTCAAAGAATTCGAGCAGATTCGTTAAACAGGACTTCCCCTTCACAAAACCATGCTGGTTCTGTCCGATGAAGTCATGTTTATCCAAGTGCCCCGTTAGTGTTTCTTTAATAATTGTCTCTAACATTTTACCCACCACCGATGTTAGACTAACCGGTCTATAGTTACCCGCCTTCTGTTTACTTCCTTTTTTAAATATAGGTGTTACATTGGCCATTTTCCAATCCACTGGGACCGTTCCTGCCTCCAGGGAGTTTTGGAAAATTATCACCAATGCATCCACAATCCCCACCGCTATCTCCCTCAAGACCCTTGGATGTAATCCATCAGGCCCAGGGGATTTATCCTCCTTCAGTCTCATTAATTTCCCTAATACCACCTCCTTGGTGATCTTAATAGTATTTAGCTCCTCCATTCCTACCGCCCCCTGTTTATCCAGCGTTGGAATATTTTTTGTGTCTTCTATGGTGAAGACTGATACAAAATACTCGTTTAATGCCTTTGCCATTTCCATGTTCACTATCTCCTACTCTAACTATGCTCACTAAACGTTATTCCCTTTATCCTGTATCTGTACACTGTGGACGGCTTGATTATAATCATGTATAGTCTTTCTACTGTCCAGATAGCACGTGACATAAAAGCTTTTCACCGTACCTCTGTACACCTGACAATTAACTAAACTAAAATGTCCTGTATGTGGGCAAAATTCCCCATGATCAATATTTGGGCTCAAACGTACTTGTGAAAAAGCTTAGAAATTTCAGGGCAGAGGAAGGAAATCTGGTACCGTACTAAAGAAACTAATCAATATTGTGCTTTCTGTTGAATTTTTGGTATAACGGTCCCTAAATTATAATTTGTGCCCTTAATTCTTATCCCTCTCACTTTAAACATATGCCCTCTTATTTTTGACTCTCCTACGCTGGGTAAAAGTCTGTGCATTCACCTTCTATATTCCCATCTATTATGTTATGATTGAATCTATCTGAACCGATTTACTCCTCTTATTGCGAGCCCAAGGCCCAAATATAAAGCAAGGTCACAATTAATTAACACAAAAGCAGTCATTAACAATTGTAATTTTGCATTTATTTTCTACCTCCCTGATGCACAGAAATCTGTGGAAAAAATAGGATTTCCTTGACAATGCCCTTCACGTCACCTCTGAGACTGGATTTTATTCCTTCCACTACTTTCTAATCCAGCAAATGTCAATTTAGTACACTGATGTTTGTGAATATGTAATGTCTTATTTAGTCATCCCTTACAGAGCATTAAACTGATTCCCATATTTATCATTGGCATTTTATAATCTGCCGAAAACCATCCAATCATCCACCCTGTTTTTTTTGTTTAGAGAATTACTGTGCACCAGTGAGTGAATGGGTTTGTATGTGACCTCAATATTGCTTGTTTCATCCAGCAGAAGGGTCAAATTAATATTAAACATCATTCCTGCAATTCCTGACCTGCACAGACTCTCAGTCGAGCAGCACCTTGGTTTAAAATTCTCACCCTTTTTCACATCCCTGCGTGTGTTTGCCTTCCATGCTTTTGTAATTTCCTCCAGCCTTGTAACCTCTGAAGGGTCTGATCTCCTCTAATTTCGGTCTCTAGGACACTCACAACTTTAATCACTACATGATACAGGTTTAAAGTGAGGGGAGGAAGATTTTAATAGGAATCTGAGGGGTAACTTTCACGCAAAGGGTTGTGAGTGTATGGAACGAGCTGCCAGAGGATGTAATTAAGGCAAGGGCTATCGCAACATTTTTAGAAACATTAGACAGGTACGTGGATAGGACAGGTTTAAAGGGATATGGGCCAAACGCAGGTAGGTGAGACTAGTGTAGATGGCCGGTGTGGGCAAGTTAGGCCGAAGGGCCTGTTTCCACGCATTAAGACTCCATGACTGATAGTTATCCTTTAGTCATCTAATTTGTCAAGTTCCTTTTCAAAATTCTGCCACGACAATTCTTTTTCTTCTGTTTTAAAATAAAAATTACCATGCATTTGATTTAGTTTAGAGATGCAGCACGGAAACAGGCTCTTTGGCCCGCTGAGTCTGTGCTGACTAGCGATCCTCATGCACTACCACTTTCATGGACACTATGGACAATTTAGGTTTTTATTAACCCCAAATTTACCTGCAAACCTGTATGTCCTTGGGGTGTGGGAGGAAACCGGAGCATCTGGAGGAAACCCACGTGGTCACAGGGAGAAAGTACAGACACCACCCATAGTCAGGAGGGAACCCGGGTCTCTGGTGCCGTTGCATCAACTCTGCTGCTGTGCCACCATGCTGCCCTTCGAACTTTGCCCCTCTCGCCCTAAAACTGTGCCTGCCTCAACTGCCACCATTGACAGCTCGTTCCATATATCTATTACCCTCTGAGTGAAAAAGCTCTTTGTGCAGTAGATTCTATTATCTTTCAAAAAAGAATGTTTAATATTCCCAATATCTATAAAGTTGATTTTTATAAAACTTTTTATTCATTTTTATTTAATTTCCCAACAGAATATAAAATAATTAATAAGAACTGACTCATGTCTGAACAATTTGGATCAGTATTAGATATGGCAGAGGCCTGTGTGGTGCTGTGGAGGTGTTATATTATGGCCAAAATAAATGAGTTACATCTTCAATATAATGTTCTGATGTAAAAGCACAAAATGGAGGGTGCTTCTGGCAATTCATGCAAAACTGCCGTTATAAACAATCTGAAATATGCCATGTCACCCCACAAATCCACCAGGTTCACATGAAGAGCTTGCAACCATCACAAAATCTTGAAGAGCTTTGCCTGTGATTTTTCCACTCATTGTTGTACAGGATCAGAAAACAGCATTCATGTAACCCTGTTACTTCTGACAAAATACCCACTGGATTTGAAGTCCTACCCCATCTGCACTTAGATAGTTTTTTCCCAGGATGGAAAAATCAATTACTACAGGGGATAGCTTTAGGGCGAGAAGGGCAAAGATTAAAAGAGGTGTGGGGAGCAAGTTTTTTTTTTTTACACAGAGTGTGGTGAGTGCCCGGAGTACGCTGTCGTCCTGCTGTCATGTGTGACTAGGCATTGTGAGATTCTTTGCTTGCACACACAATGTATACAAATAGCAGTCACCTACGGCACTGACAAAGTTCCCCTTTTGTTCCTCCCCCCCATATGCAGATCCTGGATTTACATTTCACTCCTCTCCCGATCTAAGACCATTTTCTCTCCTTTTCCACTTCTTGCCTTTTTCACTATTTTTATCCATCTGCCAATTGACCACCTCCCCCTCACCTGTATCCATCTATTACTGCCCCCCCCCGCACCTTTCTCTCCCAGCTTTTCCACCCTACTCTATCAGATTGAAGAAGGGTGGTGACACAAAACATTGCTTGTCCGTTCCCTCTTCAGATGCTGCTTGACCCGCTGAGTTCCTCCAGCAGTTTGTTTTTTTTGCTCAAAATTCCGGGAACCTGCAGTTTCTCATGTGTGTAGTGTCTTGGATTTCACCATGACCACTTGGTTCTGGATTTCAGCACAGTCTTTGGTCTTAAAATGGACCAAAGAGCCGTATTCCAGTGGTGAGCTGAGCGATTGCCCACACCATGAAGAAGGTTATCCATCAGTTTCACACGATCAGCATCTAATCAAACCTGGACATTCATTATCTCCACCAGTGGTGCACAATGGTTGCAGTGTATACCCTCTGTAAAATATACTGGAGTAGCTCGCCCACGCTCCTCCAACACTACGTCCCAAACTGTGACCTCTGCAACCAAGAAGGCCAAAATGGCAGCAAGAGCATGGTAACAACGATATCTGCATGTTTGCTCCCAGTTGCACACAATCCTGACTTGGAAGAGTTTAAAAGAGATAATTAGGGCAAGATCTTTTACCTAAGCTGTGGCTGGCGCCTGGAACGTGCTGACAGGAATGGTGGTGGATTTAGATATAATGGTGGCGTTCCGGAGGCGTTTAATGGAGCGATATGCATTATGTGCGGGCAGAAGGGATTAGCTTAATTTGGCATCATGTTCAGCACAGACATGGATGCATAGAAATGTACCCTGGCAAGATGAATAACTATCATGGTACATCAAGTTTATTGATTATGTTATTAACCTGATTAGAGTGGCACAGTGACATAGCTGCCTTACAGCGCCAGAGACCCGGGTTCAATCCTGACTACAGGTGCTGTCTGTATTGGGTTTGTAAGTTCTCCCTGTGACTGCATGGGTTTTCCCCAGGTGCTCTGAATTCCTCCTATATTCCAAAGAAATGCAGATTTGTAGGTTAATTGGCCTTTGTAAATTATCCTTGGTGTGTAGGATGCAAAACTGGGAAAGCATAGCACGAAACTAAACTGATCTAACTTTGTTTCTCAGTAACGTGGAAGACGTTTGTCGATTCCCTGACCTTCCTGCACGGCGACCGATGACCTACCAGGCCAAGCAGCTGATTGCGCGGGAGATTGAGCTGGAAAAGATGAGGCGTGTGGAAGCCTTGTTGAAGGCACGCAACACAGACAAGAAGGTAAGAGCTCATCAGATTGATCCTGTTGGCTTTGAGGGATCAGAGGTGCAGATTTTGCAGGGAAATGATAGTAGTTCAGCTTGAACCCTGTCTGGCATGTTTGGGATTTGGGATTTGGTGCCATACCCTGCACAGAAAAGGAAACCCAAATATACGGGTGGCGCAGCGGGTAGAGGTGCTGCCTCACGACGCCAGAGACCCAGGTTCGATCCTGACATTGGTCTGTCTGGAGTCTGCATGGTCTCCCTGTGACCACGTGAGTAATATCTGGTGTAATATATGTTCTTACATAGGCATGATTATATTACCAGTGCAATTAAAAATAGTTTTCATTTGTTGTGCTGATGTTGTAAAGCTTTCAAAACTTGTCGCGTTCAGGGTCAACCTTCTACTCAGCACAGAATTAATTCTCTTTTGACGTGCAGTTTTGTCCCAGATGTGTTGTGCCAGATTAATGAGGCCTTTAGAGATTGGTACCTCAAGCCACAAAGTGTGGATTCAGAGTTAGAAGGTGAATTGTGTCCCTGGAGAATACTTGTTTGTGTAGATACAGGAAAAACAAATCCCATTAATTAGCCGGCAATTGCAATCATGATAAACTATACACACCATATCTGGGGGTAGTTCAAGTACCTATATTATTCCAACTAAACATGGACAGGATCAAAACTTTAAATATTTAAACTCAGGGTCATGGTGTCGTACAGCATGGAAACAGGCCCTTTGGCCCACTTGCCAACCAAGATTCTCCATCTACACTAGTCCCACCTGCCTGCATTGGGCTCATATCGCTCTAAACCTTTCCGCTCCATGTACCTGTGCCTACCCTGACTAGAATTCTAAAAAGGTAATTATTAAATATAAATAGTAAAGATTTCCAACTCATTTACTAAATTCAGTATTTATTATTAAATGGTTATTATTTTAATTATCGATCTTAGGTAGGCATAATTCTCCCGTGCCTTTCATCCGTAGTACATGTAATACGCGTAACTATGTTCAACTCGCGTGCCGTGGGCGCTGCTTCAAGCCTTCACTTACAATGGGCAGTAAAGGCAGCTGATTTTATTTGATGTTGTTTTTCAGGAAACTGGAGACGTCAACAAAAAAACAACCGAGAGCAAAAAAACCCACAAACAAAGCCTGGAGAAGGTTCTCAAGCCGGCAACCGTGAGAGACGAGGTAATGCTTGTCCATAGTGATTTAGAAATCCAGAAGGGTCCCAACCTAAAATGTCAGCTACCCATTTTCTCCAGAGATGCTTCTACTTGTGTTTGAGTCAGCGGAGGTCTGCAGCAGGGTGATGCTATCTGGTTCGACATCCGTGTTGGTGCCCGCCCTAAAAAAGGCGCATGCTCCGGGTTGGCGCCAAGCTGCAGCACTCCTGCTGTCTCTGTTTGTTGTCGTTCGCCTGACTGAGGCCAGTTGTCAGGGCTCACCACGTGGAGGTCGACAGCATGAGCCCCTCCAGAGATGCTGTCCCAACACCCTGAGTCACTCTAGCAAACTGAACCCTGATGACTGCCTGTTTTCACTTCCCCCACTCAATCACTATCTCAAACACCCTAACCTCAATCACCTTTCCATTCATTTGAGATGGCAAGTGTATGCATGAAGCCATCTCTCAAAAGGTGTGGGCCTTGGTAAGTTCATAATTCATAGGAGCAGAATTAGGCCATTTGGCCCATCGGGTCTACTCCGCCATTCAATCATGGAGGATCTATCTTTTCCTCTCAACCCCATTCTCCAGCCTTCTGCCCATAACCCTTGACACCCGTTCTAATCAATCAGATTTGATCTGGCAAATGTAGTTATAAGCCTCTTTTTTTTGGAGCTTCCTTGTATGTAAGTTGGAAATTCTACTCCTTATATCAATCAGTAGTGCAAAACCCCAGATTTATTTATTGCGTTCCATTCTCTCCTGTGGATGTCAGTTGACCCTCCCCTCAGTCAGCGATCTTTTGTTACAACATCTGTGGATTTTCCTATTTTTCAATCTCTGCTATTAAATTACTAAACCATAGTTCAACTACAGTCTCTTTACTTAGCGAGCATTTGGTGAGAATGTGTTCAAAAGCCACTGTTGCTCATAAGTCTTACCCAAAGCTTTTGGTAATGTGAAACCCTTGATTGAACTAAATTACAGCCTTAAGATAAATATAGTCATTTATATTTTACACTTGAATAATTTCCACCCACTTCCCTTTCTTCCCTCAAATCTTTGCACCATTTTGCCCCTCGCTTCTGAAACCTTATCGCCTTCCCATCCACAATTACCCCATCACTTCCTTTGCTCTTTCCTTTACCTAGCCCGTTTACAAGGTCATAAGTGATAGGAGCAGAATTAGGCCATTTAGCCCATTGTCTACTCCGCGATTCAATCATGGCTGATCTATCTCTCGTAACTCCATTCTCCTGCCTTCTCCCCATAACCTCTGACACCCGTACTAATCAAGAATCCTATCTATCTCTGCCTTAAATATATCCACTGACGACCTCCACAGCCTTCTGTGGCAAAGAATTCCACAGATTCATCGCCCTCTGACTATAGAAATTCCTCCTCATCTCCTTCCTAAAAGAACGTCCTTTAATTCTGAGGCTGCGACCTCTAGTTATAGACTCTCCCACTTGTGGAAACATCCTCTCCACATCAACTCTAACCAAGCCCTTCACTATTCTGTATGTTTCAAAGAGGTCCCCCCTCATTCTTCTAAACTCCAGCGAGTGCAGGCCCACGGCTATCAAACACTCATCGTATGTTTTGAGCATTACATGTTTTATGCAAAGGATATAATTGTTTCATGGTCCTCAAGCTCCTCACTCCAGAAGATGTTTCCCTGGAACATCAGAAGTTGAGGGGAGACTTGATAGAAGTATATAAAATTATGAGGCATAAATAGGGTAGCCAATCAGAACCTTTTTCCCGGGGTGGAAATGTCCAACACTAGAGGGCAAAGCTATAAGGTGAGAGGGGGAAAGTTGAATGGAGATGTGCGGGGCGGGTTTTTTTACACAGAGCGTGGTGGGGGGCCTGGAATGCATTGCCAGGAGCAGTGGTGGAAACAGATACAATAATGATGTTTGAGAGGCTTTTAGATAGGCACATGGAAGTGCAGGGGATAGAGGGATTTGGATTATATGCAGGCAAATGAGATTGGTTCAACTTGGCATCATGTTTGGCACAAGCACTGTGGGTCAAAGGGGATTTTTCTGTGTTGTGATGTTTTGTTCTATGTACTCTGCTCTCGATTCATACTGAGCTCAGTCTCTGAGCCTTTCTACATCATCTAAGTGCTTATTCTCATCTACCATTAGTAGGTTGATGGGCTGAGGAAACATTGCAGCTGAGACTCATGATGGTCTTAGTTGATTGGCGCTCTGTTTCCGATCAAGAATGAAAATCCTTAATCCTCAAAATACTGAGGCAGGAGCCTCCATGCACAGCAAACGTTTCAAAACCTTTGTATTTGAAGGGGTAAATTGATGGAAACCTTTGAAGACGACGTATCACAGGAACGCAGGAAAAAATCTCACAGCCTCTTGTCGTGCTCCCGTCTCTGGCTTTTGTCCACCCATCTGCCAAATAACCCCCAACTCACCTGTATTCCACCTATCACTTGGTAGGCTTTGCCCTGCCCCCTCCTCCCTTCCAGCTTCCCCCCCGCCCCCACAAACAGTCTGAAGAAGGTTCCCGATCCGAAACGTCACCTATCCATGTTCTCCAGAGATGCCTCACCCGCTGAGTTACTCCAGCACTTTGTGTTTTTTCTTTGTAAACCAGCATCTGCAGTTCCTTGAAGGTAGACAAAAATGCTGGAGAAACTCAGCGGGTGAGGCAGCATCTATGGAGCGAAGGAAATAGGCAAAATAAAGCACTTTGGGATTCCATTTATAATATTAGAAATGACGGTTTTGTTTTAATTTAGTTTTGGATGTAACCTGCGTGCCCAGTCAGATCCCACAGCCAAGTATGATTAATGATCAGGAGTATTTTTATAATGGCTTGGTGTGAAGGACCAATGATGGCCATGACCACCATATTGGAGGACTCCTGATGTACTTCGACAATCGCATCTTTAGTTTAGAGACACAGCGTGGAAAAGGGGCCCTTTGGCCCACCTAGCCCATTGGTCACACATTCACACTTGTTCCACGTTGTCCCATTTTCTTATCTACTCTCTGCACACTAAGGAAAATTTACATAGGCCGATTAACCTACAAACCCGTGCGTCTTTGGGATGTGGGAGGAATCCGGAGCACCCGGAGGAAACCCATACGATCACTGGGAGAGAAGTGGACCAACTCTGCGCGGACCGTTCCTGAGGTCGGGTCGCTGAGATTCTGGCGCTGTGAGACAGCAACTCCACCAGTTATGATATATGTGGGAGGAGAATTAATCTTTGGAGATAATCCTTTTCGGAAAAATGTAACCCTAAGATTGTCCGTTTCTTTACACGTCATGATACTCTGATGTGTCTGCTGAGAATCTTTACCGCTTGTCCTGCTTCAACTCTGTGCAAGTCCTGTCATTAAAACATGTTCTGGGATGTTTGATTGCTGCCTGATGCACTGTCTGGAAATAAACAACTAATTGGAGCAAGCTGCAGCTTGTTGAGCAGGATATCAGCGCGTTGGTGCAAAGGAGCCTGGCTGCCAGTCTTGCCCTGGGGAGACTGTGCTGCCTCACAATTTAAACTTCACGGGAAGGAGAGGATGCTAAGATCACTGGGGTACCTCTCTCCTCTCCAGATACCCTGCTCTCTCATCATAGCAAACAACATTTAAAAGCAGCTGGTTTTATAATTATCTCTCAGTTATAGGAGCAGAATTAGGCCATTCGGCCTACTCTGCCATTCAATCATGGCTGATCTATCTCTCCCTCCTAACCCCATTCTCCAGCCTTTCCCCATAATCTCAGACACCCATGGTATAGAGACAAAATGCTGGAGTAACTCAGCAGCCTCCCTGGAAAAAAGGAATATTCTTGGTTCTTGGTTTCTTGGTCCTCCAAAATATTCCAAATGGAGTTTAAACTGGAGGTGGTGAAGGGAGGGCTTAGGCCAGAAATGGTTATTGGGAAGAAAGAGCTACTTTAAATTTAGTTGCATCTGTTTGGGTAACTATAGTAGGGTGGAGATTATTCCATGCTTTAATTGTGCGGAGGAAGAACGAATTGCTGTATACATCTGTCTTTGTAGCTGGGATCACAAATTGGATCGAATGCCCTCGTCTGCTCCTAATTGGTTTGGGTTTGGTGTAGGTCTTGTAGTCAGTCAGACTGCAATCTGAAGAAGGCTTTCAACCTGAAACGTCACCTATTCCGTTTCTCCAGAGATGCTGCTTGACCCGCTGAGTTACTTGAGCATTTTGTGTCTATCTTCGGTGTAAACCAGCATCTGCAGTTCCCTCCTACACATGTTGTCCCCTTGGTATAACTGTTCACTTTTCACTCTGCGCTCCTCGTTTTAATATTAACTAATTTTAAAAATATTCATTTAATACTATAAGCAGGATTCTACAAAAACAGGTTGTATGAGTGGTTGGTGAGGCCGGATTTGGAGTTCAGTTTTGGTCATCCTGTGATGGGAAGGATGTTATTAAGCTGGAAAGGGGATGTGGCCAGTACTCGAGGAATTGAGCTACAGGGAGAGGTTGGGCAGCCTAGGACTTTATCCAATGGAGTGCAGGAGGCTGAGGGGTGATTGAGGAGCATAGAGGGACAGCTTGGAATAGAATGTGCTGGAGTAACTCAGCAGGTCAGACAGCATCTGTGGAGAGCTTAGATAGAGTGGACGTGGAGAGGATGTTTCCAGTATCGGAAGAGTCGAGGACCAGAGGGCACAGCCTCAGAATAAAAATTACCTTTAGAACGGAGATGAGGAGGAATTTCTTAAGCCAGGAAGTGGTGAATCTGTGTGATTCAACAGCTGGGGAGGCCAAGTCATTGGGTATTTTTAAATTGAGATTGATAGGCTCTTGATTAATAAGGAAGTCAGGGGTTATGGGGAGAAGGCAGGAGAATGGGATTGAGAGGAAAAAACAAATCAGCTGTGATCGAATGGCGGCGTATAATAGTGGGCCAAATGGCCTAATTCTGCTCCTGTGTCTTGTGATCTTATGACACGGGCGGTGACATTTTCGGTCTGGACTTTCCTCGTGTTTTCTGCAAAATTCCAGAACCTGCAGTTCCTTGTGCCTCTGTAGCTCGGACTAGGTTATGTTTAAACCACTTAAGATAATTTTCTATCCATGAAGGCAGCGATGGATCAGTGAGAGAGTGCTCCTCTTTTGGGTGGCACAGCGGTAGAGTTGCTGCCTTATAGCACCTGAGGCCCGAGTTCGGTTATGACCACAGGTGCTGTCTATGCAGAGGTTGTACATTCTCCCCGTGACCTGCGTGGATTTTCTCCGATTTCCTCCCACATTTCAAAGACCTACAGGTTTGTACGTTAATTGGCTTTGGTAAAACATTATAAATTGTACCCAGTATGTGTTGGATAATGTTGGTGTACGGGGTGATCGCTAGTTGGCGCGGACTTGGTGGGCCTGTTTCCACAATGTAGCTCTAAACTAAACTAGACAAACTGTTCCCCTTTCCCCCTGACATGGGGTGCACTGTCCGCATAACAAGTGCAGTCTGAGGTCTGAAGAGGATCTCCCATTTTGCACCTTAGTCTAGGGACATCATTGACATTATAACCCGTTGCCAGTGGCACAGTGTTCTGCAACTTGGCTTGTTTGGTGCTGCAATAGTCGTTTATTTATTGATAAACTAATGCCTTTCTTTCACATTTTCTACACCTACTCCTTCAAAAGTATTCAAGCGTGATTTGTACATTATTTTTCAGACTGAACGAGACTTCTTTGGACGACGAATGGACAGAAAGAATATAGTTTCAACCTCCGCAGGTACTTGCTCACTTAATTACCCTTCTCCTCATGAGCAGCAGCCAAAAGTCTCCATGATCAGAAACAAACAGCCCTCTGCCGTATAATGAAGCACCGCGCTGTTTGACTGCATTCCCAATCCTCCAGAATCGTGCTGCAGCCTCCCAGGAGTTGGTTGTTAAACACTGATGTTGCTATCTCAAATCCAGTCAAATAATCAGAACAGGATGTGTGCTGGATTAATTTTTTTTAACATTATTTATTAGTTATTTGACATATGGACTTATTTTCCCCGCCCCAAGAAAGATTGTGGTAGCACGGTGACGCTGCGGTAAAGTTGCTGCCTCACAGTCCCAAAGCCTCGGGTGCGATCCTGGCCTCGGGTGCTGTCCGTGTGGAGTTTGCTCGTTCTCCCTGTGACCAGAAGGGTGCCCCGGTTTCCTCTCACATCCCAAACACACGCGGGTTTGTAGGTTGATTGGCTTCTATAAATTGCACCCAGTGGGTAGGAAGTGGATGAGAAAGTGGGATAACATAGAACAAGTGTGAACAGTTGTGTAGGAAAGAACTGCAGATGCTGGTTTAAATCGAAGGTAGACACAAAATGCTGGAGTAACTCAGCGGGACCGGCAGCATCTCTGGAGAGAAGGAATGGGTGATGTTTCGAGTCGAGACCCTTCAGAAGTGTAACAGGTGATGGATGGTCGGCGCTGTATCAGTGGGCCGAAGGGTCTGTTTCCTTGCTGTTTCTCTAAACTAAACTAGACATGCATGTTAAGACTAAAAGCACTTGGTTTGCACAAGCACTTTAGGGTAAGACAAGAGGCAAGGGTGGAAATCTCTGGGAATTTGTTCAACCTGGGTTGGTGACCCTGTTGCTGATATGCTTCCTCTTTTATGATATGTTCAGTCAGCAAGGAATTTGGACAAAGGAGTTTGATTATATAAGACCATGACTCTCTACACTGCCCCCCAGCGCACTGTGTTGCTGCAGCTGTATTAATTCCTCATCACCCCGTTGCAATAAATGACCAAACAAAATTGCATTTTAAAATACTGGAACACAAAGTGCTGGCGTAACTCAGCAGGTCAGGCAGCATCTCTGGAGAACGTGGATAGGTGACATTTCGGGTCGGGACCCTTCTTCAGACATTCAATGGCTGTGTTTGCCATTTTGCACTAAATAATGTGCCCGTTGTCCTGTACCTGTACACTGTGGCCGGCTTTATTGTAATCATGTATAGTCTTCTCGTTGGCTGGGTAGCACGAGACAATACGGCTTTTTCGCTGTACCTGTGTACACATGACAATAATAAACTAAACTAAACCTAGTAGACCTACCCTATCAGTCTATCTCCCCTATCCATTTTAACCAGCCTTGGACATGTTTCCTTTGCAATTATAGATCCAATTACCTGCTGAGCATTATTATTGAATGTGGATCTCCATCCTTTTCCAAATTGTAACCCACTGTAAAAATATACTTCCAATTCATTTGCTAATCTGTCCATCTGCAAGCTCCTCCTCTATGCAGTCAAAATGTTGAAATTCTTTTAAATCCAGCATTTTAGAAAATATCCTATCCTCGCATCTGTCACTGAAATGAAGTGGCCCCAGACTGGAATCTTTCCAGCAGGTTCTGGTGAGGACTCCTGTCTCCACCACTGCTCTATGCAGTGGGGCCATGTTGGTCAGCGTATTTAAGTGCTCCTGTAGCAGTTGTTCAGAGCAGTGCCTTCCTCTCGCCGTCTGACTTGGTTTCCATGGTGACGTGCCAAAATGAAGTCTCTGATATTGTGAGAGATTGATGGTTCAATCGAAGGTTTACAGAAATATCAAACACAGGCGGACTTTTGCTGTTTAATTTACTGCATTACCAGAGCTGATTCGTGTCGCTTGGATGACGTTTCCCAAACATCTTTCTCAGAGCAGTATATTCCTATCTTTCAGTTTATAGTTATAAATGGCTGTGATTATTCAAAGCTAGTGAGTATCTTGTTCCTGTTCTGAGTTTAGCTGAGATAAAGCCTCTTGAAAGAAAAATGTATTTTGAAGGATTTATTTGTCTTTTACAGGCTGGAATTTTTTGTTTAGTTTAGAGATACTGAGTGGAAACAGGCCCTTCATCCCACCAAAGCCCGCACCGACCAGCGATCAGCTCGTAGACTACACTATCCTACACACATCAGAGACAGTTTACACAAAATGCGGGAGTAACTCAGCGGGACAGGCAGCATCTTTGGAGAGAAGGAATGGGTGACGTTTCTGGTCGAGTGCCACTGAGTTACTCCAGCATTTTGTGTCTACCTTTGATTTAAGCCGGCATCTGCAGTTCTTTCCTGCACAGCGACAGTTATACTAAGCCAATTAACCTACATACCTGTACGTCTTTGGAGTGTAGGGGGAAACCCAAGATCCCGGAGAAAACCCACGCAGGTCACAGGGAGTACCTACAAACTCCGTACAGACAGCCCCCGTAGTCATGATCAATGACTTATGGTCAAAAGCAGTCTGGTCTCAAGACTTCTCCATACATTAACAAGCCCGTTACAAGGGGCGGCACGGTGGCGCAGCGGTAGAGTTGCTGCCTCACAGCGCTGGAGACACGGGTTAGATCCTGGCTCAGACATAGCAGAATTAGGCCATTCAGTCGATTAAGTCTGCTCTGCCATTCGATCATTGCTGAGTGTTCATCCTGAAAATCAAATTTGGTCCGAGGCTCTGCCTTCACTGTGACCTCCCTGAATTCAAGGCATCCATCTTCCCCATTCACAGGAGCCCAACACTGGAACTCCCAAAACCCAAAGAACCTAATGTTTTTACTCCTACATTCAGCATCTTCCAGCCTCTATTTATTTATTGATTTGTAAGATTGTCCCTGGTGTGTAGGCGGTGCTTGCAAAAGTGGACTAGTGTGAATGGTTGATCGATGGTCAGCGTGGACTCGGTGGGCTGAAGGGCTTGTTCCACATGTTGTATTCTCAATTCATTTCAATTCTATTCAGATCATGAAAGCTCTTCCTAAATAATCATGTCCTCAAGTTGCCAGTGGCCAATTGTGGAAGCCCTTGAAGAGAATTTTGACCAGAGAAAATATGGGATGCTTGATACGTTATTGTCACATGTACCCAGGTACAGTGAAGTGCTTGTTTTGCATACAATCCAGTTAAAGTCATGTAGAAGACCTCACGTAGAAGACCTCACACAAGTGTGGCCACATTTGGCGGTGACAAAGTTACGAAGGTTCACCGTACAGTCCTACCTACAGCCTGCCGCTGCATGTGGCATCAACCCCCACTTCACTGCCCACCCACCGAGACCCCCTTCGTTCTCGTAGGCCCCCTATGACTGCATCCTTTGTAGTTCTTCGGCCTGAAGAAGGGTCCTGACCCAAAACATCGCCTGTCCATTCCCTCCACAGATGTTGCCTGACCCGCTGAGTTCCTCCAGCACTTTGCATTTTGCCTCTGTGTTTATAACGTACTTTATCGATACTCGTTGACAAATTTAGCTGTCTGATTAAAATAAGCGCTTTCCACAGTGATTAACATGTTGATTTTGTCTCTCTCTTCCCCCACTGCCACTCAGTGACTGGAAATGCTGAACCTGTGGTGGAATCAGCCGAGAAATTTATTGGAAAAGCAGTTGGAAAAAGCGACGTCTGGTTCCGATTCAACGAAGGGATGTCCAACGCAGTAAGGCGCAATGTTTATATAAAGGATCTGCTCTGAGAGTGCCGCAGGTTGCTGAGATAACGAGCAGCGGTCATTTAGAAGTTTGCGTGTGCTTGTACCGAACAGAACTCACTTGTGCCTGAGCTCACACGGGTCTGAAGATAAGCGTTCCACTGCCTTTTCTTGTGGGACGTAAGTTCCCGTCAAATGGCAGTAATATTGAACATCAACCTGTGCAACTAATGCTGTGGTGTGAGCATGATCAAGAGACCAGTCTGATTCAACAATGCATAGGTTTGGAATCTATTGTTCTACTAAAAAAGCGGCTATCCATGCTGAATGTTGCTTATTGGTGCCCAGGTGCGCGTCTATAATGTATAACATGTGTATAATATGCCATTTGCCAGCAGCCTACCTCCAATTGTAGATCTACAGTATTGAAAACCTTGGCTATGTGGCATAGTGGCAGCAGCAGGTAGAGTCGCTGCCTCACAATGACAGATCCTGACCTCGGGTGCTGTCTGTGTGGAGTATACACGTCCTCCCTGTGACCTCATGGGTTCCCTTCATGTATTCCGGATTCCTCCCACATCCCAAAAACGTGTTAGTTTGTAGGTTAATTGGCCCTCTGTAAATTGCCCCTCGTGTGTAAGGAGTGGATCACAAAAGTGTGGTAAAGTAAATCTAACGTGGACGGGTGATCGATGATCGGCGCGGATTCGGTGGGCAGAAGGGCCTGTTTCTATGCTGCATCTTTCAATCAATTCAATCGAACAACTGGTTTTGATCTGAACTCTTGGTGTTTGCTTCCAGCCTTGACAGACATGACATGAAGGCTTGTATCATTCATTATTGCTTTATTTGTCATCTACATTGCTTCTTTCTATTTGTACAAAGAAGTTAATTATCAATCATACAATGACTTTGCTTGGAATTACCATAAAATGTACAAAAAACGTGATGCATGTGTTTAAGAATTTAAAAGACATTGCCAACAAAATTCTCCTAGAGAGTCTCTCTCTTTACAAATCAATTTTCTTACACAAGGAGCAGTTTGAAGACGTCAAAGTATAGCACATTTGCCTTTCTCTACCCACGGGTTGCTCTTCATTAGTTCTGGGTTGAGGAATGGGTCGTTTGGAACTCCTTCTTCTATCCACTTCACAAAGCTTCCGAGCGAGATGGAATAGAAAGGAGAGGTGATTAGTAGCACAATTCACGTTCGTGGAAACAGTAAATGAAAGCAGTCGATGTCAAATTAAATTTAATTAATTAAGTGGCTCCTCCCCTGGCTCTCAGTCTGAAGACGGGTCTCAACCCAAAACATCACCTATTCCTTTTCTCCAGAGATGCTGCAGTGACCCGCTGAGTTACTCCAGTCTACCTTCACATTAAGTTTACCCTGAACTCGTAAATCATACGAGGAAGAACTCTGAGTTTAATGGCTTCACTGCCTGTGCGGATAATTGTAACATTGCCTCGTTTCATAAGTTATCGGAGCAGAATTAGGCCATTCAGCCCATCAAGTCTACTCTACCATTCAATCATGACTGATGTCTTTCCCCCTCAATCCCATTCTTCTGCCTTCTCCCCATAACCCCAGACACCTGGATTTTTGAGAAACCTCTCTCGTAGTATTTTATCACGATTGGTGGAATTTGAGAGCATAAACAACGTCCTGTTTCTAATAATGTTCAAAAAGGAACTGCAGATGCTGGAATATCGAAGGTACACAAAATTGCTGGGGAAACTCAGCGGGTGCAGCAGCATCTATGGAGCGAAGGAAATAGGCGACGTTTCGGCCCGAAACGTCGCCTATTTCCTTCGCTCCATAGATGCTGCTGCACCCGCTGAGTTTCCCCAGCAATTTTGTGTACCTCCTGTTTCTAATATCCCAGTTTGACCTTTTCTATTTAGAGTAAGCCTGATTGCCTCTTCTAGAGTTTTATTTCCTAAAATCATTTCCCAGAAAGACCTGTCCATTATGCAAGAGCCCGACTAATTGGCTCGCCCAACTATTGATTGTGCTTTTATCCCAGTCGCAAGATGTTGCTGCAAATTTCATGACGATTGCTGAGGAAAATACTTAACACTCCTTCTCAACAGCAGAACGCATTAGAAAATTATCATGCATCTCTCCCTGGCCCCATTGCTTTAGTTTCATTTAGAGATATGGCATGGAAACAGGCCCTTCCGCCCACCGAGTCCATGCCGACCATCGATTGCCCTTTCACGTTAGTTCTATGAGATCATGCTTTCTCATCAATGAGGAAAACAATAATGTAGCTAAAAGTTATCCTCGACCCCTATGTAGTCAGCGCATCACCCTCTGCTCTGAATCGAGCATATTAGTCTGAAGAAGGGTCCTGCTTGAAATATCAGCAATCCGTGTTCTCCAGAGATGCTACCTGACAATCTGAGTTACTCTAGCACTTGATGTCCTTTAATGTATTAACCAGCATCTGCACTTCCTTATTTCTGCGAGTTTACTTTAGAGATACAGCATGGAAACAGGCCCTTCAGCCCACTGAGCCTACACCGATTATCGAATGCCCTTTCGCACTAGTTCCATGTCATCCCACTTTCTCATCCACTCCCTACACACTAGGGGCAATTTTACAGAGGTTAATAATGACTCCAAACCCATATGTCTTTGGGATGGAACTGGAGCCACCAGAGAAAACCCAGGCGGTCACAGGAAAATCGTGCAAACTCCACACAGCCAGCACCCGAGGTCAGTATGAAACTCGGGGCACTGGCGCTGTGAGGCAGCAACTCTCTCCGCTGCATCACTGTGCACACTTGTGTGATTGGAGTTTGTTAGTTGTGTGTTTGGGATAAGGTCAAATCATGAAGCCATCAGCTGAGACCTAGGTGATTGAATAAGCATTGGTCTGAACCAGCCTCATCCTTGCCCTGTGTTCCCCTACAAGGGAATGGGATATAAACGTGAAGTATATAATACAATTATTGACAAATTTACCAATTTGAACTGTTAATAAATATTTTTCATGAATTGAGTTTGTTTTATTATGTTGACTGGTTTAGTTCTTTTTATGCATGCAATCCAGCACAAATGCTGAAACAATTCTCATTCTCTGTAAGGAGAATACACAAAGCTAATGATTGTATTTTCCATGTTCAGTACTGATACGTGACAGCCAAAGATCATAAGTCATTGGAGCAGAATTAGGCCATTCAGTCTACTCCACTATTCAATCATGGCTGATCTATATTTCCCTCTCAATCCTTGACACCATTGCTAACCAAGAATCTGTCAATCTCCGCCTTAAAGCTACCCAAAGACTTAGCCTCCACAGCCGTCTGTGAGAATGAATTCCACAGTTTCACCACCCTCTGACTAAAAATATTACTCCTCATCTCCTTTCTAAAGGTACGTCCTTTTATTCTGAGCCTATGCCATCTAGTTCTAGACTCCCCCTTGTCGAAAGCACAAAACCCTCTGCTCTGAATCGAACACAGTCTGCAGAAGGATCCCGATCCCAAAACGTCATCTATCCATGTTCTCCAGAGATGCTGCCTGACCTGCTGAGTTATTCCAGCATTTGGTGTTCTTTGGTGTATTATCCAGCATCTGCACTTCCTTGTTTTTACTAGTTTAGTTTAGAGATACAGCATGGAAACAGCCTCTTTGGCCTGGTATATCACCCATTCACAATGCTATCCCATTTTTAGCATCCGCTCCCCACACACCAAGGACAATTTATAGAGGCTATTTAATCTACAAACCTGCATGTCTTCGGGATGTGGGAGAAAACTGGAGGAAACCCATGTGGTCACCAGGAGAACATGCACACTCCACACAGACAGCACGCGGGGTCAGGATCGAACCCGGGTCTCTGGTGCTGTGAGGCGATCCCGGGTATCTAGCAAACTCTTGACAAAAATTCGCAAGTTTGCTTTTTCTTTTGCATTTTTGTGTTTATTTTCTCACACAAATTCCATAAGAGCCAATTTTTATTCTGTATCTCAAATCTTTGCTGGTGATTTATTAATTCTGTCAGGTCAAACTTCTGTTACTCCAAATTCTGTAACGCTGGCGGTTGCTTGTAGATTTGTTAGAGTCGTTTGCCTTGTATTGATGCCATTGGTATGGGTTATCACCATTGCATTGATTTGAAAGGTGCAGCATAGAAAAAGACCCTCAGCCCACCAGGTCTATGCAGACCATCTAGTTCACACTAGTTCTTGGTTTTTCACTTTTGCTTCCACTCCCTACACCCTCGGTGTAAGAAGTATAAGTAACACTAAGTTGTTTAACTTCATAAAAAGGTACTTTATTAAGAATACATGCTGAGACCATGACAATGGCATCTGCAAGGTACAGCATCGTAGATTAAAACAGGTTTTAGCTAATCGCACACCACCAGATGGCATAGTGGAAACCCGGCATGGCATATGGATCGGGTTAGCAATAGTAAAACAAGACATGGATCAAATCAGCAATCAGTCTGAAGAAGGGTTTCGGCCTGAAACGTTGCCTATTTCCTTCGCTCCATAGATGCTGCTGCACCCGCTGAGTTTCTCCAGCTCTTTTGGCTACCTTCAAATCAGCAATAGTGATTGATCTACACTCGGGGCAATTATCCTACAAACCCACATGTCTTTGGGATGCGAGAAGAAACCGGAGCACCCGGGGAGAACGTGCAAACCCCACACAGACAACACCCAAGGTCTGCAATGAACCCGGGTCTCTGGTGCTGTGAGGCAGCAGCTAAATCAGCTGTGCCGCCCTTAATAATATTTGCTCAACCTCTATCCTATTAAACCTTTAGAATTCTGAATCTTTACTTTTAATGTGAATGTGGTTTTATAGGATCTCAAGTAAGGTAAGGAGTTGCAAGTTGAAGAGAACAGTTTTATTCTACAATATCTGAGGGCAATCTGTTCTCTTTTGGAACCTTAATCACAATTTAAAAACAAGTTAAAGCTTACTCAGGGATAGTTTTGGAAGACATTTCCCTCTTGAAGGACAGTTGATACTTCAGACTATCGACTTCCATCTTGAATTGTGGTGCATCCCAATCTTCCATGGCCACGGGTTATTTTAAGTGTTTTCTTTTTGAGTGGAAACAAAAGCCTGAAATAAGTCAAAAGCAAAGAAATTCAAATCTCAGCAGTTCAAAAAATGCATTAAAAACCCCAGCGAATAAATAGTAGCTCAAGCGAAACACAAAGTGCTGGCGACACATTGACACAGCGGTAGAGTTGATGCCTTGCAGTGCCAGAGACCCAGGTTCGATCCCGACTACGGGTGCTGTCTGTACAGAGTTTGTACCTTCTCCCCGTGACCTACGTGGGTTTTCTCCTCACACATTCCAAAGACATACAGGTTTGTAGGTTAATTGGTTTGGTATAAATGCAAATTGTCACCAGTGTGTGGAGGTTAGTGTACGGGGTGACCGCTGGTCGGCGTGGTCTCGGTGGGCTGAAGGGCCTGTTTCCGCGTTGTATCTCTGAACTAAACTAAACTAAACAATGCGGAAAGTAGTAACATTGCGTAGCACCTACAAACTATAAAGACAGGTGAATGTCACGTCTCGGGATATAAACCTCATTTTCTGTGATAGAGACAATCCACTATTGTGGCCAGTGAGCACTAATAAACTATTTAATAGTATGGGATAGAGGCATCATAGCTGGGGCTAATCTGATTCCCCACCTGATGAAAAGACTTGCATAATCTAAGGTACTTCCACAACCCACAATTTTCAAACTAATGAAGCACTTCTATTATGTCACTGGACTAAGTGGGACCCGTTGGGTCCCAGTCACACAGGGAGGCCTGTGTGGGCAGGGGGGGTTGTGTGGGCTGGGGGAGGGGGGAGGGGGAGTGAGCTCAGAGAAAAGACGGGGGAAGAGCCATGGGAGAGAAGGGGCCATCACGGGGGAGGAGCCAGCGAGGGGGACCAGAGGGGTAGTGGCTGGAATTGGTGGTGCGATGGGGACTCACAGCGGGCGCTGGTCGTTCTCCTCCACCAGGATCAGAGTTTCCGTTTGGCGACATCTCCGACGCTGGGCTGGGGCTCCGACTCTGGGCTTGGTCTCCAAGGCGGGGTGGGTCGGGTCGGGTCGGCTCTCCGACGCTGGGCTGCTTGGGGCTGGGCTGCTTGGAGAGGGGCTGGGCTGGGCTGCTCGGGGCTGGGCTGCTTTGGGTCCCTCCGAAAGTCCTGTTGGAATCCTCCACCAGCTATCCTCAGCTCCAGTAAAGACGCGATGGCGCAGGAAGGGGTGGACTGTCCCGGGGAGTGACGGGGAAGAGACTAATCCGCGCAGCGCTGACTCGCAGAAAAGATCGATCTGCGCACGAGCGGATTTAAAGATTTTTAAACCTCGCTAACTTTTACGACATTCAACCGATCGGAACGAAACTTGGTGCACTCGCAACATGGGAGAACGGTGAGTGAACTGGCAAAAATCGTAGCCCTATCGCGAACCGTTTATGCGAAAATAGAAAGGCCGCCAAACTGGAAGATAACAAGATCAGAGTTTTAGTTATGTATAGATAGATTACAATTAAGGGCGGCACCGTGGTGCAGTGGGTAGAGCTGCTACCTCACAGTGTCGGAGATCTCATGGACTGTGTGTGTGGAGTTTGCACGTTCTCCCTGTGACTGCCTGGGTTTCTTCTGGTTGCTCCGGTTTCCTCCCACATCCCAAAGACGTGCGGGCTTGTTAATTAATTGGCCACTGTAAATTGTCCCTAGCGTGTGAGGAGTGGATTCGAATGTGGAATAACATAGAACGGGTGATCGATGGCCAGCATGGACCCGATGGGCCGAAGGCCCTGTTTCATTACTGTGTCTTTTAATCCATTAATTGCAATATGGGTCACAGGGAAACCGATTTGCAATGCAATGTGTTACTGACTAATAATTTAGTCGTGGAGGGTAAATATCATCCACGAAAGCAGAGGGAATGCCAATAATGTTTCTGCATTTATCATCCCCACCGGACACGGCAGATGGAGCATTGGTTTGGCATTTCATCTGAAATCGGCTAAACAGCTTTGCGTATAAATTTAAATTAATGCATGGGATTCTCTGTAAATCTGGAGCTATGGCTGGGTTAGTTCCCACACGTGCTCCAAACTCCTGCCTCTGACTCCTGTTTCTCAACAGTATTCATATTTTAGCTGAGTCTGAAACACTTCACGAGGAACCACTTCCAACATTACAATCAATCTATCAGAAGAACAGGCACATACGTACATCAAGTCCTTTACACCTTTTGTTCCTTACCAACTGTATCACAGTATGGTATGGCAACTGCTCTGTCTCCGACCGGAAAGCACTGCAGAGGGTGGTGAAAATTGCCCAACGCATCACCGGTTCCTCACTCCCCTCCATTGAGTCTGTCCAAAGCAAGCGTTGTCTGCGAAGGGCGCTCAGCATTGCCAAGGACTGCTCTCACCCCAACCATAGACTGTTTACCCTCCTACCATCCGGGAGGCGCTACAGGTCTCTCCGTTGCCTGGACCTGCTGGTCCAGGAACAGCTTCTTCCCTGCGGCTGTCACACTACTCAACAATGTACCTCGGTGATTGCCAATCACCCCCCCCCCCCCCCCCGGACACTCCTCCTACAGGAAAAACACTATGACTGTATGCACGTAAATAGATTTATTTATTGCTCATATTCTATGTCGCTCTTCCAGAGAGATGCTAACTGCATTTCGTTGTCTCTGTACTGTACACTGACAATGACAATTAAAGTTGAATCTGAATCTGGACCTGCCGAATGAGAACTTGTCTGGAATTTGAGTGGGAGCCAAGTGAGCCTTCTAACCCACTGATAAGAGCGATAGGCAGAAACAGGGAAAGGGAATTCCTAGGGTAGAAGACCGTGTTACAGACTCAGTAGAGATTCAGTAATGAGTCATTGTCACTATTGCCTTTCATTTTGGAGGACATTGTTTTTATCCGGTCATCAGTTGTATCATCTGTCCCTGTACCTCCTCCCTCGACTCTGTCCAGGGACCCTGACAATCCTTTCAAGCAAGGCAGAAGTTCCCTTGCACCTCCTCCAACCTCATCTACTGTTGTTCATGGTGCGGACTCTTATACATCGGCGAGACCAAATGTAGACTGAGCGATCGTTTCGCTGAACACCTTCGCTCAGCCCGCCTGGACCTACCTGATCCCCCGGTTGCTAAACACTTTAATTCTCCTCCCCATTTCCATACTGACCTTTCAGTCCTAGGTCTCCTCCATTGTCAGAGTGAGGCCAAATACAAATTGGAGGAACAGCTCTTTATATTTCGCTTGGGCAGCTTATAACCCAGAGGTATGATATTGATTTCTCTACCTTCAAGTAACCCTTGCATCCCCCCTCTCTCCATTACTCCTACTAGCTTCAGTCATCTTGTTGAGTTTCATTGTCTGCAACTCATTTTCACCCAGCCCACAGTGGCCTGTTTCCTTTATCTTTGTTACGTTTTTGCATACCTTTCATTAATTTGTTCTATATCGCTGTCTATATCTCTTGTTTCCCTCTACCCAGGCTCTCAGTCTGAAGAAGGGTCTCGAACCAAAACCTTTTCTCCAGAGATGCTGTCTGACCCACAGAGTAACTCCAGCTTTTTGTGTCTATCCTAGGGCAGAAAATTGTCTTACAATCTCAGCAGAAAATGTGTCAGTAGGAATCATTAATATCACGTTCAAGAAGGAACTGCAGAAGCTGGAGAATCGAAGGTAGACAAAATTGCTGGAGAAACTCAGCGGGTGCAGCAGCATCTATGGAGCGAAGGAAATAGGCAACGTTTCGGGCCGAAACCCAGAAGGGTTTCGGCCCGAAACGTTGCCTATTTCCTATTCCGTTGCCTATTTCCTTCGCTCCATAGATGCTGCCGCACCCGCTGAGTTTCTCCAGCAATTTTGTCTACCATCATTATTATCACTGTTGCCCTTGATTTCAAAAGTTATTGCTTTTATCCAGTCATCACATATGATTGTGAAATTTTCCATATGTTTCCCACTTATTTAAAATATCTTACTCAACTTTAAGTGTCAAAGGTGTTTATATGTCATTTGCTCTGGGAACAGAACAATGAAATTCTTCAATATTTCATTTGATGATTCAGGATCTGAGCAAGCTCTGAATTATTGCAGGGGTCTACTGAATAAATATGGGTGAACGCTGAAAGTATAGATAGAACATGATTACAGAACACTGCATGGTAAAAACAACTGATTTGAAAAGACGGTATGGTGTAGGACACGTTTAGTTTAGAGATACTACATAGAAACAGGACCTTCGGCCCACCGAGTCCGTGCAGACCAGCGATCCCCACACATTAATGTTATACTACACACACTAGGGACAATTTACATTTATACCAAGCCAATTGGTTTACCAAAGGAGAGTTCATAACTAGAGGTCATAGTCTCAGAATTAAAGGATGTTCTTTTAAGAAGGAGATGAGAAATTTATTTAGTCAGAGGGCGGTGAATCTGTGGAATTCTTTGCCACAGAAGGCTGCAGAGGCCAAGTCAGTGGATATTTTTTTTGGCAGAGATAGATAGATTCATGATTAGTATAGGTGTCAGAAATTATGGGGAGAAGGTGTGGGGAGAATGGGGTTAGGAGGGGGAGATAGATCAGCCATAGAAACATAGAAAATAGGTGCAGGAGTAGGCCATTCGGCCCTTCGAGCCTGCACCGCCATTCAATATGATCATGGCTGATCATCCAACTCAGTATCCTGTACCTGCCTTCTCTCCGTACCCCCTGATCCCTTTAGCCACAAGGGCCACATCTAACTCCCTCTTAAATATAGCCAATGAACTGGCCTCAACTACCTTCTGCGGGAGAGAATTCCACAGATTCACCACTCTCTGTGAAAAATGTTTTCCTCATCTCGGTCCTAAAAGATTTCCCCCTTATCCTTAAACTGTGACCCCTTGTCCATGATTGAATGGCGGAGTAGACCGGATGGGCCGAATGGCCTAATTCTACTCCTACTCCTTATGACAATTAACCCACAAACCTGTACTGCACGTCTTTGGAATGTGGGAGGAAACCGAAGATCTCGGAGAAAACTCACGGGGAGAATGTACAAACTCCGTACAGACAAGTACTCCTAGTCAGGATGGAACCCGGGTCTCTGGCGCTGTAAGACAGCAGCTCCACCGCTGCGCCACCGTGCCACCCCAGTACTGGCAGTGAGAACTCTGAGAGATACTCACCTTAATAAAATATTATAAATCCTTGTTCTAGTGGATTATTGCATCCGTCTCTCGGACCCAACCTGAAAAAAAAGATGTGCCAATTAATTCATGTTGTAACCTCTGTCTGAACGATCATTAGATGATTCCTGAATCCAGGCATACCAAGAACAACAGCAATAACTTGCATTTCTAAAGATACCAAATACTTCACAGGATGATAACAAACCAAATTTGATTGTGTGCCGATAAAAGCGAGATTAACCCAAAGATAGATAGATACAAAAAGCTGGAGTAACTCAGCGGGTCAGGCAGCATCTCTGGAGAAAAGGAATAGGTGATGTTTCGGGTCTAGACCCTTCTTCAGATTGAGAGGATTCGCCCAATGACTAAAAGCTTTGTCAGAGAGGTGGGTATTAAGGAGCATTTTATAAGTGGGACATAGAACTGTACAGCACAAGAGCAGACCCTTCAGTCTACAATATGCTGAACATGATGCTGAGGCCAACTCTTATGTACCTGCACATAATTCTTATTGATTGCAATTGTGAACAATTAGTCAATGTTGGTTAATACAATGTGGGTTAATTGGGTCTGGACTCTTCTTCAGACTGATTCTGATGGTTATTGGGAAGAATAGCTTGAACACTAGCTATCAACCATGGACTGTGACCTCTCTTCGGTTGCACTAAGAACTTTGGGCATTTTTCTGCACTAGTATTAGTGTTTAGTTTAGAGATACAGCACGGAAACAGGCCCTTCAGCCCACTGAGTCCAGGCCGACCAGCGATCCCTGTACACTTGCTCTATCCGGCACACTCGGGACAATTTACAGAAGCCAATTAACCTAAAAAACCTGTGCGTTTTTGCAGTGTGAGATGAAACCTGAGCACCCGGAGAAATCCCACGCGGTCACAGAGAGAATGTACAAAATCCGTACAGACAACACCTGTAGTCAGGATCGAACGCAGATCTCTGGCGCTGTACGGCAGCAACTCTACTGCTGTGCCACCGGTTATTTATAGATTGTTTTATTTATTATATTATCTGTGTGTATTGTGCTTACATGCCTGTTAACCCGCTGCAAGAATTTCATTGTTCTGTTATCGGTACATGTGACAATTAAACACTTTTGACAAAGTGTGTAGGAAGGAACTGCAGATGCTGGTTTACATCAGAATATACACAAGAAGCTGGACAATACTATCGACAATACTAGCCACTCGACTGAAACGGGGGAGGGTGAACATTTCACATCAGTGATCTTTCTTGAGAATCGGCCCCATTTACCAATGCATCAGAGCTAGTTAAACGGCCAGTAACCAAGACCTTCGTACCTTCACAAGTAGAGCCACGTTCTTCTGAACGAGTCTCAATGGTACCCTTACAGGATGGACAACATGGAGAGCATGTCAGCATCACAATGGGTGCAGGGTCTGAAGAAGGACCTCGACCCGAAACATCTCTGATTCCTTTTATCCAGAGATGCTGCCTGACCTGCTGAGTTACTCCACCATTTTGCTTCTACCTTCAATGCATCCTAATCAGTCTGATGAAAGGGTCCAGTCCCGGAACATCGCCTGTCCATTCCCCGCCACAGATGCAACCTGTTCCTCCAGCACTTTGTGTTTTGTCTGAAATTTCATCACCTGCAGTTCCTTGTGTCGGCTTCCTAATTTGGTTGTGGGAAAGGTGAACTGGGGAAGGTTTCCTTGGATCATGTGGATCAAATCACAGATAATTAACCGGCAGCTTTGCATTTTATTTAGTCGACAGATGCTGGAACTTGAACAGAATATTACAGATGATTTGATGTGAAATGATTTTTAAGGGATAATGGTTAGATTTGGATAATCCATTGACATAAATAACATTTGGCCGAATAGTGAAAGGCCTGGTAGAGTAAATGCGGACAGGATGTTTCCACCAGTGGGAGAGTCTAGGACCAGAGGCCAGCGCCTCAGAATTAAAGGAGGTAACTTAAGCAAGGAGATGGGGAGGGATTTCTTTAGCCAGAGGGAGGTGAATCTGGGGAATTCTTTGCCACAGACGGCTGTGGAGGCCAAGTCAATGGATATCTTTAAGGAGGAGATTGATAGATTCTTGATTAGTACGGGTGTCGAGGGTTATGGGGAGAAGGCATGAGATGGGGAAAGATAGATCAGCCATGATTGAATGGCGGAGTAGACTTGATGGGGGCGAATGGCTCCTAGATCTTATGAATTTATCTACACTCCGCAGAGATGAAAAGGAAGATACAAGGAACTGCAGATGGTGGAATTTGAGTAAAACACAAAGTGCTGGAGGAACTCAGTAGGTCGAAGCTTCAGGACTGGACTCAAATAAAAGAGAAATAAACATCTGAATACAAAGGAGAAACAAGGAACTGCAGATGCAGATTTACCAAAGAAAAGCACCGTGGACCGGGCAGCATCTCTAGAGAACATGGACAGGTGATATTTCTAGTCGGAGGCTTCTTCAGATGAAGTGTCTGAAGGGCCTCGACCAGAAACGTCAGCTGTCCATGTTTTCTTAAGAGATGCTGCCTGTCCCGCTGAGTTACTCCAGCATTTTGTGTCTGTCTTCGGTGTAAACCAGCATCTGCAGTTCCTTCCTTCCTTCAGGTGATAAGTCACTCCCAACAACACTGCGGGAACCATTTTAGTGACAACATTGTTGGGAATTGAGGGATAGGATACACGCCCTTCGGCCCACCTTGCCCATCCCGACCAAGCTATCACGTCCATGTTCATAAATGCTAGAAGTAGTATTAGGCCATTCGGCCCATCTAGTCTACTCCACCGTGGCTGGTCTATCTCTCCCTCCTAACCCCTTCTCCCCATAACCCCCCCCCCCCCCCCCCCCCGCCGACACGTTCACTAACCACGTTGGGCGGAAGATGGACACAAAATGCTGGAGTAACTCAGTGGGACGGGCAGCATCTCTGGAGAAGTAGGAATGGGTGATGTTTCGGTTCGAGACCCTTCTTCAGACCAAGTTGGGCTGGTCCTGTGTCCAGTCCTTATCTCCATCAAAACCTCTCATCATTTACCACACCTCTTAATCCTTTATCTGTAACCACTCCTTAAAAAAAATGTTATCACATCATGACTAAAATCGTTCCCATCCATAGTATTATGGAACGCATGGATCTGTCTAGGTGAACTCAGCCTCCTCTTCTGCCTGGGCGAAATTGGCCGCCGATGTCTATTTGAACAGCAAGGTACACAAAAATGCTGGAGAAACTCAGCGGGTGCAGCAGCATCTATGGAGCGAAGGAAATAGGCAACGTTTCGGGACGAAACCCAAAGGGTTTCGACCCGAAACGTTGCCTATTTCCTTAGGTCTGAAGAAGGGGTTCGTCCCAAAACGTTGCCTATTTCCTTCGCTCCATAGATGCTGCTGCACCCGCTGAGTTTCTCCAGCATTTTTGTGTACCTTCGATTTTCCAGCATCTGCAGTTCCTTCTTAAACACATCTATTTGAACAGCCACAATTGGCGAATCGCTGCAGTAGAGAAAAAAAAATACTGGGTCCATGTTTTCGCCGAGTCCATGACTCCCTCTTCAAACTCAAGCAATGATTCCAATGCCTCGTTCAACCCAGGGCCCCGAACACAACGAAATAGCAGGTTAAATCCGCTTCCATTTATATAAAATGCCCAGTAGCGCCGGCTCAAAATATCACGGCAGTCTGTGGGTGTGATGTGGATTTATTCCAACGGCTCTGCAAACCCTGATAGAACTCGTTGTCTATTATTATTATCCAATGTCCAGCATTTTAAGATGGACAAACAAAAAAAAAATCACTGTGTCCATCTTAAAACACCGAGACAAACGTCACCACCCTGGGGTCAAAATTTGGCCCCCGTGGATATTCAGCACTTTAGATTGCCAAGATCGGTCTTGGTTTTAAAAGGATATTTTCACTCACCTCGCTCTGTGTGTGAGAGTGTGTGCTGTCAGAACCACAACGCGAGGCGCTGACTCCGCCAAGCCACTCCTTGCTGCCGCCCAGAGAGATGGGAACGGAATATATATATATATACAGATGTTATTTATCCTCTCCCCTCTCGGAAATGCAAATCCGTGGTGTAATCTATTAATGCAGCTGCCAATTCATTCAGATGGAGGGAGAGGACTTGCACAGCTGAGCTGTTCCCGCCTGCCCGCACTGTGCAAGGAGCCGAGATGTGTCTGGATGCCGTCTCGTTGGAGGCTGTGCCCTCCCTCCCTGGGTGTGGCGTGGACCACTTGTCCATGGTATCATAGCTAAACCACCTCCTCTCGCCAGCATCCGCTGCCTTGATTGTGTCCCCTGTGGACCGTGGTCGCTTTCAGCAGCTACAGAGGCTCCACCACAATTGACAGCGATGCCAGTGTCAATTACACAAAGATGCTGCTGCTGCTGCCTGTCCCGCTGAGTTACTCCAGCTTGTTGTGTCTACACGAGGAATACAGTTGGACTAATTTAATTCCCCTTAAACTGGAGAGGGTGCAGAGAAGATTGAGGGGAGAGAGGGGAGATTTAGGGGGGGGGGGGGGGGATAATGGGGGGGGGAACTTTTTTACACAAAGGATGGCGAGTGGATGGAACAGGCTGTTTGAGCGAACTAAAAGCAATTTATAAGTGTGTAATATCATGATAGGGTTTACACTGTGTTTACCCAGAGTAGGGGAATCAAGGACCAGAGGACATAGGTTTAAGTGAGGGGGGAGAGGGAGAGGGGGGGGGGGGGGGGGAGATTTAATAGGGACCTGAGGGGCAATTCTTTTTTACACAAAGGGTGGTAGGTGTATGGAACAAGCTGCAAGAGGAGGTAGTTGAGGCTGGGACTATCACAACATTTAAGAAACATTTGGATAAATACATAGAAAGATTCAAGAGAGTTTATTGTCATGTGTCCCAGATAGGATAATGAAATCCGTGCTTTGCTTCAGCACAACAGAATATAGTAGGCATGAATACAGTAGGCATATGGTAGGCAGAAAGAGCAGGTTTCGAGGGATATGGGCAAAACCCAGGCAGGTGGGACTAGTGTAGATGGGGCATGTTGGTTAGAGTGGGCAAGTTGGGCCGAAGGAACTGATTCCACACTGTATGACTCTGTAAGATTTACAAAGATGTTGCCAGGACTTGAGAGTCTGAGCTATAGCGAGAGATAGGGCGACTGGGCAAGTTTGTTCCTTGGAGTGCAGGAGGATGAGGGGTGATCTTATAGAGTCAAGAGTATTTCATTGTCATATGTCCCCAAACCAAACAATGACATTATTATTTGCAGCAGCACAACAGATATAGAAACATAGACATAGAAACATAGAAAGTAGGTGCGAGAGTAGACCACCAGGTCCGTCGAGCCTGCACCGCCATTCGCTCATGGCTGAACACTAAACAGACACACTTACCCACAAACAGTAGACACAAGACACAGAACACAAGACACTACCCTCCCCTTTATACCGCTATCACCCCTCTCCACCCCAAGAACCTCGTGATCTCCTGGGGGAGGCAAAAAAACGGATAAAAACCCAGGTCCAATTCGGGAAAAAAATCCGGGAAATTCCTCTCCGACCCCAATCCAGGCGATCGACACTTGTCCAGGAGATCACTCAGGTCTTACTATACTAACCATACCTAGGTCCATATCCCTGCCCTCTCCCCGTAGCCCCTTATCCCCTTGGCAGCTAAAAAAACATCTATTTTAGTCTTAAATATATTTAAAGTTTCTGCTTCCACTGCTCCCTGGGGCAGTGAATTCCATAAATTAACCACCCTCTGGGTGAAGAAGTTCTTCCTCATCTCAGTTTTAAAAGAGCCCCCCCTTATTCTGCAACTATGTCCCCTAGTTCTAGTTTCCCCGATCATTGGGAACATCCTCGGTGCATCCACCCGATCAAGGCCCCTCACGATCTTATATGTTTCAATGAGATCGCCTCTCATTCTTCTAAACTCCAAAGAGTAGAGTTCCAGCCTACTTAACCTTTCCTCATATGTCAATCCCCTCATTGCAGGAATTAATCTTGTAAACCTTCGCTGCACTGCCTCCAGGGCTAGTACATCCTTTCTTAAGTATGGACCCCAGAACTGTACACAGTATTCCAAATGTGGTCTCACTAATACTGTGTACAGCTGCAGCAAGACCTCCGTGTTTTTATACTCAATCCCCCTAGCAATAAAGGCCAAAACTCCATTGGCCTTCCTGATTGCTTGCTGCACCTGCATACTAACTTTTAGTGATTCATGTACTAATACCCCTAGATCCCTTTGCGTTGCATTACAACGCAGCTCCTCCTCATTTAGAAAATAACTTGCCCTATCATTTTTTTTCCCAAAGTGAATGACTTCACATTTATTAGTATTAAATTTCATCTGCCAAGTTGTTGCCCACTCACCTAGCTTATCTATATCCTTTTGCAGACTCTTCCTATCCTCCTCATCCCCTACTTTTCCTCCCATTTTTGTATCGTCCGCAAATTTTGAAATATTACACTTGGTTCCCTCCTCCAAATCATTTATATAAATTGTGAACAACTGGGGTCCCAGCACCGACCCTTGCGGAACCCCGCTAGTTACCGGTTGCCATCCCGAGTATGAACCATTTATCCCCACTCTCTGCTTCCTATTTGTTAGCCAATCCTCTACCCATGCTAATATATTACCCCCAATCCCATAATTTTTTATTTTTAGCAATAGTCTCTTATGTGGCACCTTGTCAAAAGCCTTTTGGAAGTCCAAGTATACCACATCCACCGGTTCCCCTTTATCCACCCGGGTTGTTACTTCCTCAAAGAATTCGAGCAGATTCGTTAAACAGGACTTCCCCTTCACAAAACCATGCTGGTTCTGTCCGATGAAGTCATGTTTATCCAAGTGCCCCGTTAGTGTTTCTTTAATAATTGTCTCTAACATTTTACCCACCACCGATGTTAGACTAACCGGTCTATAGTTACCCGCCTTCTGTTTACTTCCTTTTTTAAATATAGGTGTTACATTGGCCATTTTCCAATCCACTGGGACCGTTCCTGCCTCCAGGGAGTTTTGGAAAATTATCACCAATGCATCCACAATCCCCACCGCTATCTCCCTCAAGACCCTTGGATGTAATCCATCAGGCCCAGGGGATTTATCCTCCTTCAGTCTATGTAAACGTAAGACTCTGTACACACCATAATAAACAACAACAAGTAGCTCGGAGAAGAGTCTCAACCTGAAACGTCACCCATTCCCTCTCTCCAGAGATGCTGCCTGACCCGCTGAGTTACTCCAGCACTTTGTGTCAAACTTCAGTTTAAACAAGCATCTGCAGTTCCTTCCTACACATTCAGTATACACAACGTCAGCTATCAATGTTATTCAGAGATGCTTCCCTGACCCGCTCCAGCACTTTGAGTATTTTGTTTTCACCTCACCATTGCTACTGTTCTGTAGGAGGTTAAATGATTAAAAGCCCTGTCTATGTTCTCGGGGAGGGGGGGAGAAATGAGTGAAACTGCTAAATTAGATGTGTAACAAAAGACAAACAGTGTTGTCAGTCAGAATAGCTCTTAGCAGTTCTGCTCTGAATGCATTATGCACCATTTTGTGTTGCACAGTTCACTGAAATACCAGGAGCGCCACACTTTATGCAAACGGATGCTTAACAGAGTGTGAGTAATATGCTGTTCAGTAAATAAGGAACCTTGCAAGTCAATTAAGTAAAGAAAATAAGGCACAACGTGCTGGTGTAACTCAGCGGGTCAGGCTGCATCTCTAGAGAACATGGGTAGGCAATGCTTCAGGTCGGGATCCTTCTTCAGTCCCAACCCGAAACATCACCTGTTCATATTCATAAGTTCCAGGAGCGGAATTAGGCCGTTCGGCCCATCAAGTCTACTCTACCATTCAATTATCTACCTTCCTATATCAACCCCATTCTCCTGCCTTCTCCCCATAACCCCTGACACCATTACTGATCAAGAATCTGTCAATCTCCGCCTTGAAATTATCCATTGACTTGGCCTCCACAGCCGTCTGCGGCAATGAATTCCACAGATTCACCACCCTCTGTCTAAAGAAATTTCTCCCCATCTCCTTTCTTAAGTTACCTCCTTTAATTCTGAGGCTATTATATATAACCCCTGACACCCGTACCAAACAAGAGTTCTCCAGAGATGCTACCTAACTCGTTGAATTACTCCAGTACTTTATGCCTTTTTTTGTCAACCTGCATCTGCAGTTCCCTCAAATGAAGTAAGTTTGCTTCACCAGACAGTGAACTACTATCTACCTCATCGAGGACCCGAGGACTATCTTTGATCGGGCTTTACTGGCTTTCCTTGCACTAAACGTTATTCCCTCATCACGTATCTGTACATAGTGAATGGCTCGATTGTAATCATGTATTGTCTTTGCGCTGGCTTCGTTAGCACGCAACAAGAGCTTTTCACTGTACCTCGGTACACGTGACAATAAACTGGACTGGATAGAAACATATAAAATTATAAAAGGACTGGACAAGCTAGATGCAGGAAAATTGTTCCCAATGTTGGGCGAGTCCAGAACCAGGGGCCACAGTCTTAGAATAAAGGGGAGGTCATTTAAGACTGAGGTGAGAAAAAACTTTTTCACCCAGGGAGTTGTGAATTTATGGAATTCCCTGCCACAGAGGGCAGTGGAGGCCAAATCACTGGATGGATTTAAGTGAGAGTTAGATAGAGCTCTAGGGGCTAGTTGAGTCAAGGGATATGGGGAGAAGGCAGGCACGGGTTATTGATAGGGGACGATCAGCTGTGATCACAATGAATGGTGGTGCTAGCTCGGGCCGAATGGCCTCCTCCTGCACCTATTTTCTATATTTCTATGGACTGAAGACTGATGTAATGGACAGCATACCTTCTCATTCCTAATGTTTCTGCTTATCTGAAAATGAAATCTAGCAGAGTTTTTAACATTTCCATGTGATGTTTTCCTCCAGATATTACAGTGTTGAGGCATGGACTGGTGATGCGATTTGCAAGTCTGTACTGTGAGTATATTTCAAGATAATGAAAATCAAAGTGTGACATCAGGAGAACGCTGATCTGTTTCCTTGTTCTTCCTGTTTCACCCAAGAAAGATTCATTTTCAGTATTAATGTCTGAGCGAGTTGGTAATGCCAGCACCCGGAAATCAATGACCTCTCAAACATTTAGATTCAGACTGAGTGGATATAGACTGAGGATGGGTCTCGACCCAAAACGTCTCCCATTCCTTCTCTCCAGAGATACTGCCCGTCCCGCTGAGTTACTCCAGCTCTTTGTGTCTATCTTCAGATATGGCTAGGAAGGAACTGCAGATGCTGGTTTTAACCGAAGATGCCTGTAAAAAAAATTTTTTTGGAGTAACTCAGCGGGACAGGCAGCATCTCTGGAGAGAAGAAATGGGTGATGTTTCGGGTCGAGACCCTTCTTCAGACTGGTGTTCAGTTCAGTTTAGTTTATTGTCACGTGTACCGAGGTACAGTGAAAAGCTTTTGTTGCGTGCTAACCTGAAAGACAAAACATGATTACATTCGAGCCATTTACAGTGTATAGATGCACGATAAGGGAATTACGTTGAGTGCAAGGTAAAGCCAGCAAAGTCCGATCAAGGATAGTCCGAGGGTCACCAATGAGGTAGGTAGTAGTTCAGCACTGCTCTCTGGTTGTGGTGGGATGGTTCAGTCATCAGATAACAGCTGGGAAGAAACTGCCCCTGAATCTGGAGGTGGTGATGTGTGCGGATTTTATTTATTTACCGTTAAGGTTGGAAATGTGAGAAATCACTGAGGGAGAGGAGTTTAAAAAACAATTAAAACAATTATTCCCATTTATATCTCCTCATTCTGGGAACATCGGCAGTTTATAAATTTACAGGTCACACCTTCTCCCACTAAAAAATAGAAAGATTGCACTTTATAAAGGCCCGCACACCAGCTGAGTGATTTGTATATTTACTCTGACATCTCGAATCAGATGTCGGTACTGCAAATATTATTAAAGGTGTTTTAATAAGTGGCCAACATGGGTTTATTTTTAGCACAGTTTGTCCCACAAACATATTTGGACGTTGTCTCCACCTCGCCCTTGGAGGCTGGCACAGTTGTTTATAGAATTTCCAAATAACCAAAATCCCAAAGTCTAAGCAAATGTGATGTTCATACATTAGTTTCAAAATGTTAATCTCCAGCCCGGGGATTATCATATTCAATCAGTGCCAAATGCAAACAGAACATTGTCCTGATTCAACCAATTAGGGATGAAAAATAGGTTGATGTTTGTTTGCTTGCAGCTGCCACGTTACAATGCTGAAACCCTCCTTAGACACGATGAATCGAGCCTTGTGTCCTTGTTGTTCAATTATCATCGATCAGCTGTATCACCCCGCATCACAAGGTGACAGACCTGTCGTAAGTTCATAAGTTCCAGGAGAAAATTATGCCGTCTGGCCCATCATAGAAACATAGAAAATAGGTGCAGGAGTAGGCCATTCGGCCCTTCGAGCCTGCACCGCCATTCAATATGATCATGGCTGGCTGATCATCCAACTCAGTATCCCATCCCTGCCTTCTCTCCATACCACTGATCCCTTTAGCCACAAGGGCCACATCTAACTCCCTCTTATATATAGCCAATGAACTGGCCTCAACTACCTTCTGTGGCAGAGAATTCCACAGATTCACCACTCTCTGTGTGAAAAGTGATTTTCTCATCTCGGTCCTAAAAGACTTCCCTCTTATCCTTAAACTGTGACCCCTAGTTCTGGACTTCCCCAACATCGGGAACAATCTTCCTGCATCTAGCATCTGCATCGTCCACTCCGCCATTCAATCATGGCGGATCTATCTTTCCCTCTCAACCCCGTTCCCCTGCCTTCTCCCCCTGCCCCCCCCAATACTGAATCCCACATTACAATCTGGTCTAGGACCAGAGGCCACAGCCTCAGAATAAAAGGGCAACCTTTAGAAAGGCGAAGAGGAGGAATTTCAATCCTCGGAGGTTAATGAATCTGTGGAATTCATTGCCGCAGACGGCTGTGGAGGCAGAGATTGACAGATTCTTGATTAGTGCAAGTGTCAGGGGTTATGGGGAGACGGCAGGAGAAGGTACCACTCAAATTTATTCGTTCTCCTGTGACCACGTGTGTTTTCTCCGGGAGCTCCGGATTCCTCCCACATTCCAAAGACATACATGTTTGTGGGCTAATTTACTATGGTAAGTTGTAAAACTGGTCTGTAGTGAGTATAATAGAACTAGTGTACTGATTGGTGCTAATTTGGTGGGTCGAAGGGCCTGATTCCGTGCTGTGTCTCTGAAGTCCAAAGTCTAAATGTTGGTTTAGTCGGTAAAGTTGTCTGTGGGGAGTTTGCATGTTCTCCCTGTGACCACGTGGGTTTTCTCTGGGTGCTCTGGTTCCCTCCCAAACCCCACAGATGGGTGTGTAGGCTAATTGACTGTCGTATATCGTCTCTAGTGTGTAGGGAGTGGATGAGAAAGTGGGATAACATAGAACGAGTGGGGACAGTGTGGACTCGGTGGGCCGAAGGGCCTGTTTCCGTGCTGTATCTCTAAACTGGACCATTCTGGTAAGATTTGAAGATCACCTTTGTGGGGTCAAGACAGCTCCTCCGTTTACACATTCTGCCACACATTAATTGGTGATGGCTACTAAACTGCAGTGCATACGTTTCATGGCAACTCATGGCTGTTAAGTGCTGTGAAAATCACAAGGATGTGAAAGGCGCTATAAACTTGGGGATTCTTTCTATTTTAGTTGCAGCGTTAGTGCTTCCTGTTGGAAATGGCGCAAGTGTGTGCATGCGTGAGGAGTGAAAACATGGTCCGACAGAGACGTGTTACACTCCATGGGAAATAAGCAAACCGTGTGCTTGGGTTTGCAAACGAAAACCGCCAGCCTTCTCTTCCCCAGTGTGGCTCAGCTGTTCAAAGTGGTGGAACTGATCTTTGATTTAGTTTAGCTTAGAGATACAGGGCAGAAACAGACCATTCGGCCCACCCAATCCGTGCTGACACACACTAGGTACAATTTTACATTTATAACCAAGCCAATTTACCTACAAACCGGTACGTCTTGGAGAAAACCCCACGCAGGTCACGGGGAGAACGTACAAACTCCGTACAGACAGCACCTGTGGTCAGGATCGTACCCGGGTCTCTGGCGCTGTGAGGCAGCAACTCTACCGCTGCGCCACCGTGCCGCCCACCTATCACTTGCCAGGCTTTGTCCCACCCCCATAACTGTTCTAGTTTTCTCTCGCCCCACTAGAAATCAGTCTGAAGAAGGGTCTCGACCCGAAACGTCACCCATTCCTTCTCTCCAGAGATGCTGCCTGACCCGCTGAGTTACTCCAGCATTTTGTGTCTAACTTCGGTTTAAACTCCAGCATCTGCAGCTCCTTCCCACACACATCCGTGTGTGTGTGACAATGGTTTTATTGACTGCATGCCCCTACTGCTGATGACGTTATCAATAATGACAAATAAAGGCTTATGATGCTGAATTATTTGTGTGTTACCTATGATTCTCAGTTGGCTGCGTTCCCAAGCCTGAATCTGAAGGATGCGATTTCAAATGTCATTCCCAAGACCGGTTTATAAGGTTTTTGTTTAAGAAGGAACTGCAGCTGCTGGAAAATTGGCCCGAAACGTTGCCTATTTCCTTCGCTCCATAGATGCTGCCGCACCCGCTGAGTTTCTCCAGCAATTTTGTCTACATTCCCTTGATCGTGTATCTGTACACTGTAAACGGCTCGATTGCCATCATGTATGGTCTTTCAACTGACCGGTTAGCACGCAACAAAGGCTTTTCACTGTACCTCAGTACACGTGGCAATAAACCCAACTATTTTTTGTGTAGGAAGGAACTGCAGGTGCTGGGCCTACACCGAAGATAGACACAAAATGCTGGAGTAACTCAGCGGGACAGGCAGCATCCCTGGAGAGAAGGAATGGGTGACGTTTCGGGTCGAGACCCTTCTTCAGACTGAGAGTCAGGAAAGGGTGAAACTAGAGGTATGAAAAGGTTCATAACACATCGGAGCCGGCACTGATGACCATTTTCGTCATTGACTCACAGATTGTATGAGCGGTTTGCACTGTTCTGTTAATACGTGACTAAGAGTGTCGGGAGAGATATAAAAAGAACAGTTAAGGCAAGGGACCTTGTGTGAATGTTCCAGGCAGAACAATTAACAGATCACCAGGACAATTAACTCCATTGCCTCTGGTGGGTGCCTTGGCCAAAGTTAACATCAGTGTGATTAAAAAAAGGCCAGGGCCCGGCAGGGATGGAGCATTAAATACACTTCAGCAAGTTCAGTCTCGCCCTGTGGGGAGCTGGGTACAGTGCAGAATTCATCCCCAGTGGATTAGTACATTGTACAAAAATAATACATTGCAAATGCTGGAAAATTAAGATTTAAAAAAAAATATTAGAAGGATTCAAATGACGTGCAACTTTAAGTCGGCACGGTGGTGCAGCGGTAGAGTTGCTGCCTTGCGGCGCCTGAGTCCCGGGTTCGATCCTGACTAAGGATGCTGGCTGCACGGAGTTTGTACGTTCTCCCTGTGACTGCGTGGGTTTTCTCCGGGTGCTCCGGTTTCCTCCCATACTCCAAAGACGTGCAGGTTTGTAGGTTGGTAAAGATTGTAAATTGTCCCAGGCATGTGTAGGATTGTGTTAGTGTGTTAGTCTGCTGACTGGCGCAGACTCGATGGGCCGAAGGGCCTTTCCACGAATAGCTCTTTTATTAAGCTTTCAAGAAGTTTGATTTTTAACTATTTTAATTTAGAAGTTAAATCAGAATGTAGCTATTGCAGAACTTATGAATGTATTTAATGTTTTAGATTTTAGAGATACAGTGCGGAAACAGGCCCTTCGGCCCACTGAGCCCGCGCTGACCAGTGATCACCCCGCACACTAGCACTATCCTCCACACACGAGGATCAAGTTTACAAACTTGTACGTCTTTGGATTGTGAGAGAAAACTGGAGCACCTGTAGAAAACCCAATGCAGGCCATGGGGTGGATTACAAACTCTGTAAGTAAGTAATTCATTTATTAGCCAAGTAAGTAAAAACATACAAGGAATAGGGAGGTTGCACGGCAGTCGAGGTCGCTACCCGTGACCCGTACTGTTGCCACGCAACGCCTTCTGGAGTACAAGCGGTGAACGTCAGGTAAGCACTTACTATGGCTGCCTGTATAGTGGGCCCGTCTTCTGTCCCAGCATCCGGCGGCCGGTGTTTGGCAGCTGAAACGCCCGGCACCCGGGGGGGGGGGGGGGGGGGGGGGTGAATCATCCCGTGTGGGGGTCGGGGTGAATCAGGGGGATGAATCACCCCGGTGTGTGGGTCGGGGTCTGGTGCCAGTGCAGCGCAGGTCAGTGACTCTGGGTGGGCGGAGGGACCAGACTGTCCTCAATTCTGCTACAGCTGACGTGGACGTTGCAGGGTTTATGGCCCCTTTGCCCGGAGTCGCTGCCCCGCGTGTGTGGGCACTGCCGACCCACAGCCCGTCACAGCGCGGCCGCACAGGGGGGGACGGGGCAGAGGGCGGCCGTGGCCGGACAGTGCTGACCACTGGGGGGAGAGTGGGGGCTGTCCCGAGGGATGCGCACCTTTGGCCGCTTACACCTTGGTGCTCGGGTTCAGACCACTCAGTCACCCTCCAGCCCCAGGCGGTTGTGGGCGGGGGCTTGCCCTCAATCCACTGGCATGCTGCTCTTTGGCAAGTCAGTGAGCAGCAGTGATTTTGGCGGTTTTCTCTAACGGTTACCCCAATTTCCACAATTTTTACAGCCCAAAAATGGACCACTTTGGCAGTTTCTATCAGGTAAGAACGTACGTGCTTCGTGTGTTACTAGTGTATGCCGGAAGCTGCTTTGTACTCCAGAACGATTGAGCTACTCCGTGCGTCACGCCCTTTGACCTGATGACCTTACGTGCAACCCCCCTATTGTAGTCAGCAGCAAAGATTCTATAGCAAGCAAGAGAGATCACTCCTGCTAAATGCAATGGGCTGACGTGTAGTACGCAACGGAGCGGAACGTGGGCCTTTTTTTCACCCATTTCAGTAACCCGACCCGACCCGCAGAGTAATCAATGTTGCGGGGGAACAGTTTGTGTTAATAAATTAAATTCTGAAAATGAGGAGAAGATATTTACCAAATAACTTTTATTTTTACGAGGATGTTTCCGTAACCGGCTTCCGTCTCCGTCTTTGCTCCGCTACGGGATCTTTGGTGCGGAGACGGAAACCGGTTACGGAAATGGGGCCAAAAATCACCCATGGATCTGCCCATGACCGTACTACGTCTTTTTCATCGAGTGGTCTATCTTGCTCGCTATAGGATCTTTGGTCAGCAGCCGTAGTCAGGATCGAACCCAGGTCTCTGGTGCTGTGAGGCAGCAACTCTACCGCTGTTCTAGAGTCCCATTGTCCATCTCCCCCCAGCGCCATGCAACATCTACCCTGTCAGACGCTCGCACACGTGCAATGTGAATGCAGTCGGGGTGGGGGGTTGGGGGGGGGGGGGGAGGGGGGGTGATTAATGAACCAGACCTTGATTAATGAACCAGAAGGGCTTTAGCCCTTCTTATTGCAAAGCAACATGAGATTCCACATCCCCTGCAGCCCGGCAACTGCCTCGGATCACGCAAGCAAGCGAGGCCCGTACAATCTGTCGAGTGGCCGCCCCAAGCCCTGAGCTGTCTCCCCTGCGTTCCTCATCACGAGCGGCAAGACTCTCTGGCGAGCCGTGGATTATCCCTGCTCTCCAGAGCGGTGGACTGACTCATCCAGAAAGGCAATAATTAACAACTAACGACCATCTGCTGAACTGGCAGCGACTCTCTCCCTGCAAGGCACAGGCACGCACTCCAATCTCACATGCATTACCGCAAAATACAAACAATAACATTAATATTCAGATCTAAATCCCCATTCTGATTCTTGCTCTACTTCAAAAGGAAATGTTGGTAAATTGATAATAAATGATTTTGATGCCAAACCGAACTGGTGTTGCCACAATGCACTTTAAACCTCTTTTCAACCTGATAAATTCAGATTAAATCAGCTTCTGTGAAAAATGATTCTTTGTTGGCCAAAGAACATCAGCCTCTATTTTCTATCATCAGTCGTTACATTTGTGATGTTGCTCTTTGAGCTTGTCAGAATGATCACTTGTCATCTTAGTGATGCTCTCACCTGTGATTTAGTTTAGTTTAGTTTAGTTTAGAGATGCAGCGTTGAAACAGGCCATTCGGCCCAGGCACGGAAATCGCTGTAAAACGTGGGGGGGACACAATTACTTGGTGGCCGCTCGCGCGCATGCGCACAAACGCGAGACTTCGGCCGTGGGCCCTGTGGACGGTAACATCGGGAGCTGACCTTGTTGGTGACCGACTCCGAACTCCAGCTTCGTCCTCCCCGAATCGTGTGCCTTGAATCGGCCCGTTCACGGGGTCTTTCATCGGCTGGCGGGGGCTTCAACATCGGGAGCCTCGATCACCTCGATGCAGCAGTTTGATTTTAAGCTGCACCAGGCACTGAAAGGCCCCACGAACGGGCCGATTCAGCCCTTAGAAAGCGTCTGATAAAGTCCGGATTACAAAACATGGGGGGGATTGTCCCCCATCTCTAAAAGCAGTGGGGGGGGGGCGTGTCCCCCTTGTCCCCCCCAGGATTTCCGCCCCTGCTTCGGCCCACCGTGTCCGTGCTAACCAGTGATCCCCGCACACTAACACTATCCTACACACACCAAGGCCAATTTACTATTACACCAAGCCAATTAACCGACAATCCTGTGCGTCTTTGGAGTGTGGGAGGAAACCGAAGCACCTGGAGAAAACCCACGCAGATCAAGGGGTGAACGTACAAACTCCGCACAGTCAGCACCCGCGGTCAGGATCGAACCCGGGTCTCTGGCGCTGTAAGGCAGCAATTCTACCGCTGCGCCACCGTGTTGCACCATTATCTCTGTGCCTTTAGAACACAATTATATTCTTGTGCGATGCCCATTCATTCCCACACACAACCATACATCCACTCTCGGTCTTGTGCGCCTGACCCTGCACTTGCAAGCAGGAAGGACACGTCATTAAACAGAACATGGGACAGTACAGCACAGGAACAGGCCCTTCAGCCCACAATGTCATAAGGTCACAACAAATAGGAGTTGAATTAGGCCATTCAGCCCATCTACTCTGCCATTCAATCATGGCTGATCTATCTCTCCCTCCTGACCCCATTCTCTCCATAACCTCTGACACTTGTACAAATCAAGAATCTATCTATCTCTGCCTTAAATATATCCATTGACTTGGCCTCCACAGCCTTCTGTGTCAAATAATTCCACAGATTCACCACCCTCTGACTAAATAAATTCCTCCTCATCTCCTTCCTAAAAGAACATCCTTTAATTCTGGGGCTGTGACCTCTAGTCCTAGTCTCTCCCACTGGTGGAAACATCCTCTCCACATCCGCTCTATCTAAACCTTTCACTATTCTGTACATTTCAATGGGGTCCCCCCTCATTCTTCTAAACTCCAGCGAGTACAGGCCCATTGCTGACAAACGCTCATCACAGGTTAACCTACTCATTCCTGAGACATCCCTGTGCCAAACATGATGGGCCGTTTCTTCCCAGCTGTTATCATGCAACTGAATCATCCCACCACAACCAGAGAGCAGTGCTGAACTACTATCTACCTCATTGGTTTCCCACGGACTATCTTTGATCAGACTTTACGGGCTCTAAACATTATTCCCTTATCATGTATCTATACACAGTAAATGACTCGATTGTAATCATGTATTGTCTTTTCACTAGCACACAACAAAGGCTTTTCACTGCACCTCGGTACACGTGACAATAAACTAAACTGAACTGAACGGACGCAGTTTAAATATTAACCATCTATAAATGGCTATTAAATTCCTTTGTACTGTTTCTGCACGCAAGGTGTTTTCAATTGCATTTCATACTGTCTGCTCTCCAAAATACAGCAGCTAAAAAACCGATTGTGTGTAAAAATAACCCAAGAATCCAATGCGATTTGCTTCACACCTTTGAAAGGGAAATACAGTGTCACAGACACAGACGCAGACGCATACACAGACGCAGACGCAGACGCAGACGCAGACACAGACGCAGACACAGACACAGACACAGACACAGACGCAGACACAGACGCAGACGCAGACGCAGACACAAACACAGACACAGACACAGACACAGACACAGACACAGACGCAGACACAGACACAGACACAGACACAGACCATCAGACTGGTGATCTACAGTTCAGATTTCCAATTCAGACAGAGGACAAAGTAAGGTGACGAGCCACAGGAAACCATTAAGGGAATACACCTGTAGCAAGGAACTGTGCAAATGCTGCTTTAAACCGAAGATAGACACAAAATGCTGGAGTTATCTCAGTGGGACAGGCAGCATCTCTGGAGAGAGGTCAGGTCAGACGTTTCGGGTCAGGTCGGAAGAAGGTCTCGACCCAAAACGTCACCCATTCCTTCTCTCCACAGATACTCCAGCATTTTGTGTCTATCTTCGGTACAAATATCTTCCTCTTTGCATTTCTGTGTAGTTTTAAATATAAAATAAACCTCTACTTTTCATTGATTGTGCCTGACTCCTTTCAAACAGGCCAGCTCGACACCAACGTTTTGCAGTGGAAATCAGGAAACGTGACATTCCCACATTGTAGTAATGAGACACAAGGAACTTCAGACACTGGTCTCTTGAGGAAGGGTCCCAACTCGAATCGTCGCCTGCCCATTCCCTCCACAGATGCTGCCTGACCCGCTGAGTTCCTCCAGCACTTTGTGTTTTGCAATAATGAGAACTATTTGAAAATACATGACAAAATACATTATAAAAATGCACTTCTCTGATAGTGAGAAATTATAATGTATTTTATCCAAACTCTTGGGCAGCACGGTGGCGCAGTGATAAAGTTGCTGACTTAAGGGGCTGTCCCACTTGGGCGACCTAATTGGCAAGTTTAGAAGTTAGGAGAGTTTGAAAAAATGTCATGTTGAAGACCTCCTTCGACTATGTTGAAGACCAGCTTCGACTAGCTACGGGGAAAATTGGTCACCGAATAGTGGAGAGTGAAGACGACCTCCTTCGACCTCCCTTCGACTATGATGAAGACTATCTACGACTATCCTCGATTACCTACGACTAATATGCCGACCTACTACGACCTACTACGACTAAACCTACGAGTAAAAACGCATCGATTTTTTCCATGGCGACCTTTTTTTACTCGCGGGCATTTTTCAACATGTTGAAAAATACGCCGCGACCTAGCTGAGGCCTCGAGTACGCGGGGACTACTCTCGAGCATGAAGGCGAGTTACAAAGACCTCCGACGACCTCGTGTCGACCATGCTGCGAGTATGAGTCGAGGGCAAACTTGCCAGAACTCGCGGATTTGGTCGCCCAAGTGGGACAGCCCCTTTACTGCGCCAACGTCGTCCATTCCTTCTCTCCAGAGATGCTGCCTCACCCGCTGTGTTACTCCGGCATTTTGTGTCTACATTGTCTATGGAACTGATGTGCTACAATGCCGAGAGCTATATTCTGGACTCTGTGTCTCCCCCTTTGCTCTACATATTGTACTTGACTTGATTGGATTTATCTAGAGTGTTATCTGATTTGATCGGCTAGCATGCAAAACAAAGCTTTTCACTGTATACGTGACAATAATGAACTTAAACCGACGTGTGGAAGCTGTTTGGTTCTTTAATCCAAGCTTTGGATAGAGGGTGCCCTCTGCTGTTGGAGGCTGGTATTAACGCAATGAGATGCCTCTGTCTTCACTGCTTCAACTTCCATTTAAATCATTTAAAATATAAAGGGTGGTACATTGGCAGCAGTAGAGTTGCTGCCTTACAGCGCTTGAGGTGCCGGAGATATTCTGTGGGTCAGGAGGGCAGTTAGCTGTCTGACCTCTCTCTTGACGATGGTCTTGATTATTGATCCTGATTTTACGTGCTGCCTGTGTGGAGTTAGCACGTTCTCCCTGTGACCACGTGGGTTTCCTCCCGCTAGTGGCCCAAAGGGTTATACCTTTCTCTGGTCGCCGCTGGATTTTCAACATTCTGAAAAGTTTCGGCGACCTGCTGCGACCATGACGGGACGGGACGGGACCTTAAACTTTCTGAATGTTTCGAAGAGCAGGATTTTCATACAGCTGCTGTAAATGTCCCCACTGCGAGAGAACATAGATCAACAAGATTAGACTCAATAGCACTACCCGTTTTATAAAGGCTGCAAGATAAATAAAATACCCCGAGATCCTTTTAATATTCAGTTATCCATGATAATCCAGGTTGGTATAACTGTCTATTTTTAGCCGGCACTAAATAATTCATAACATTACAACACGGTTAATGAAGCCAAATTAAGTCGACTTTTTGGGGAAGTGGTTTTACAAAGTGGCAGATTGCAGAATCAAACTGATTTACACTGGAATGCATCTGGACTCTACAGACCTATTCCATGTACGTTTAAGCATCTTAATGAATTAGCGTGAAGCTGGGATAACCGACACAATCTCTCACTGGCGCTACGGTGATTTATTTGTCACCTGTGCAACTGGACAGTGACATTCTTCTTGCATGTATTACACGCTTCCACAGGTGGGAGAGTCTAGGACTAGAGGTCGCAGCCTCAGGATTAAAGTACGTTCCTATTGGAAGGACATGAGGAGAAATTTCTTTAGTCAGAGGGTGGTGAATCTGTGGAATTCTTTGCCACAGAAGGGTGAGGAGGCCAAGACAGTGGATATTTTTAAGGCAGATATAGATTCTTGATTAGTATGGATGTCAGGTTAATGGGAGAATGGGGTTAGGAGGGATAGATCAGCCATGACTGAATGGCAGTAGACTTGTTGGGCCGAATGGCCTAATTCTACTCCTATCACTCATGACCTTGTGCAGACCTTGTCATTATTCAGAGTCCTAAGTCCACTCGGCCCGTGCGCTCGATGTACTGAAGGAGTTCCCGCAAACCGACGTCCCTCTCCTCTGCTCGCCCGGCCAGCTTTGTGCCTCAGGGGTGCCTCCTGCAGCTGACCTTGAAGGCGCTGCCTGGTGGCATTACCCCGGTTCATCCTCCTGCTGGCCCTTGCTCATCCGCCTCACGTCCCACGTCTCCAGCTCCCTCCGTTACGCCGACGAGCCTTTGTCTGTATCTGTGTGCTGTTTCCAAGATGTAAATTGTCCCTAGTGTGTGGGGAGTGGATGTGAAAGTGGGATAACATAGAACTGATGTGAACTGATGGTTAGCATGGACTCAGTGGGCTTTCCACGCTGCATCTTTCAACCAATTCATTCAATCAGAGATGCTGTCTGACTTGCTGAGTTACTTTGTAGACTTCTTTTGTAAACCAGCATCTCCAGTTCCTTGTTTCTACATCACAAAATTCCCCATTCCCATGCTGCAAATTCCTGTCATCGCTTCACCACTAGATGGTTAACTTCATATCTTACAACTAGTTAAAGGAACTGCCATCTCTCATGTGGACTCAAGGTGAGCCAGATGGTTCATTAATGCAAGAATCTGCTCACTCTGACCGGGCAGGATGGCAGGGCCATTATCAAACGACTTTAATATGAGAAGCATGATTTTGAATGGCAGTGGGTATATGAAATGAGCTGCCAGAGGAGGTAGTTGAGACAGGTGGTATAACATTTAAAAGGCATTTGGACAGGAACATGGAATGGAAGAGTTTAGAAGGATATGGGCCAAACGTGGGCGGGGGAGGGGGGAGGGATCTTGTTTGGCGTGGGCATGTTGGGCTGGGGACCGATAACTGTGCTGCATAACTCCACGACTATTCCTACAGACGTAGCCTGACCTTTCATCATCTTATCTTGGTTCACGAATGTCTGTTTGTGGATGGCAAGAGAGCGCATGGAAGAGGCAGACCAGAGGAAAAGTTATTCAGGAGGATGAAGCTTGGCGAGGTTGAATGAGAAACAGTTGGCACACCAGTGGTATTTTTGTGATGGTAGGCAACACTATGGTACACAACGCACCTCTGGATAGTTCAACAATTTGTTAGCCGACCCCGCAACATTTATGTTTATTAATTGTGTGTACAGGCACCTTTACATCTGCAATAAAAATCACTGGGAATAACATTAGTACAGTATGTTGCTAAGTTCAATGTGCACAGATATTATTTTTTAGTTTCGTTTAGAGATACAGCGCAGAAACAGGCCCTTCGGCCCACCGAGTCTGTGCCGACCAGCGATCCCCGTACATTGACACTATCCTACACACGCGAGGGACTATTTACACTTATACCAAGTATACAAACCCAAGCCAATTAACCTACAAACCTGTGTGGGAGCAAACTGAAGAACTGAGAAGACTCACGCAGTCACAGGGAGAACATACAAGCTCCGTGCAGACAGGATCGAACCCGGGTCTCTGGTGCTGCAAGGCAGTAACTCTACCGCTGCGCCACCGTGCCGCTCTTGTATATTACTCCGATTTCTTTTTGTGTGCAGTTTAAACAAACATTGCTCTCGGAGGGCGAAAGGCTAAAAATGTGCTAGATTCAGCAATTATATTGCACGCTTTAAATCACGTAAAAGGACAATGCTTTAAATAATGCAAATGAAGATAATATGCAAGCTTCAAGCTGCTTTAAGCAAATTTGTAGTTTCAAATAAACAAACCACAATGCTCTGGAGTTTTGATTGAAGATATGGTCTTGGAAGTATAATTTGGAATGCAAATTAATTGCCTGACATCCTTTTCACCTTGGAATTGGAGGAACAAGTTTTAAAACATGAACATATTACTGATGTTTAAGAAGGAACTGCAGATGCTAGAAAATCGAAGGTAAACAAAAATGCTGGAGAAACTCAGCGGATGAGGCAGCATCTATGGAGCGAAGGAAATAGGCAACGTTTCGGGTCGAAACCCTTCTTCAGTCTGAAGAATGGTTTTGACCCGAAACGTTGCCCATTTCCTTCGCACCATAGATGCTGCCTCACCCGCTGAGTTTCACCAGCATTTTTGTCGACCAAAATATTCCTGATATTGACCAGAAATTAAATCCTTCTTCACCATAAATGTCAGTGATTCCGTGTTACATGGTTTAAGTTTTAGACAATAGGGGCAGGAGTAGACCATTCGGCCCTTCGAGGCCGTACCGCCATTCAATGTGATCATGCTCAATCAGTACCCCGTTCCTGCCTTCTTCCCATATCCCCCGACTCCGCTATCTTTAAGAGCCCTATCTAGCTCTCTCTTGAAACTATCCAAAGAACCGGCCTCCACCGCCCTCTGAGGCAGAGAATTCCACAGACACAGCTCTCTGTGAGAAAAAGTGTTTCCTCATCTCCGTTCTAAATAGCTTACCCCTTATTCTTATGTTCTGCCGATTTCACCTGCTAAAATCATGCTTGGCCCAATGTTATCAGGATTTGAATTTATTGGGCTAATTGATAAAATATGGAAACGTACTCCTTGGAAAAACTATTTTCGATTAAGACAAACATGGAGAACTTAGAGACGCAGGGAAATGCAGATGCTGGAATCTTGAGCGAAATCCCAAGTGCTGGAGGAACTCAGCGGATCAGGCAGCATCTGCGGAAGGAGCGTGTGACATTTAGGATCACAAGTGATTGGAGTGGAATCAGGCCATTCGGCCCATCAAGCCTACTCAATCATGGCTGATCTATCTCTCCTAACCCCATTCTCTTGCTTTCTCCCCATAACCTCAGACACCTGTACTAATCAAGAATCAAAGGGTCAGACCCTTCTTCAGACGGAAGAAAGGTCTCGACTTGAAACGTCACCTATCCACTCCTACTTCCATTGTGGACTATTACCATTGGAAACATGACTGTTGTTTGCAATCCAGGTGGCACAACATTCCCTCCACCACCCCACCTCCAAAACACAACAAGGACTCACAAACACAGCACACAACCAACACTACTATTATTTTTTAGAAACGGAATTGAAAAATTTATTGAGCGATTACATACAAATACAGATTTTAAAAGATATGAATGGTACAGAAACACTAGAAGAATATATAAGGCTTTCTTTAAAAAAATTGGAACAAAGTACTTTGACACGAGTCAACTATTTAGCTTCTACAAGAATCATTATTTGCAAACAGGCTTGGCTTTTGCCACAGTAATATATACATAAAAACCACAGGACAATAGGCCAAAGTGTCATGTATTCAACTTCAACCAGAAACCATATCAAAGTCAAGTTATGTAACTGTACAATACCTCAGCATTTACAAAATTCAGATGAATTTTTTTTTAAAGGAATGTCCTGAAGGTTAAAGATTTTGTTCTTTTTTAGAACCATCATCACTGAAGATCCTTCATGCAATTATATTGAATTAAGAGGTTTACTCTGCAGGAAAGTGCCAAACAGAAAATGTAAAGTCAAATACGAACAAAATGGACTCAAACACTCGCATGCTGCTCCCATTATCAACCTTCTCCAAAATCAAAATGGTTGACGTAAATCTTTCAAATAATCATCAGCTTGACAATGTTTTTAAATACAAATTGAGTTTGCTAGATGGTAAAACAGAACATTAAATGGAGAGCTGAATCAGATCAGCAAGCCGTAGCGCAAAAACGTTGCCTTAACAAGGAACTGCAGATGCTGGTTGATATCAAAGACAGACACAAAATGCTGGAGTAACTCAGCGGGTCAGTAACTCAGCATTTTTGGAGCAAATGAATAAGTGACGTTTAGGGTCGGGACCCTTCGTCAGATTGAAGCTTAATTCTTGCAACATGGTTCTGCTGCAGAAGAGTATATCGAAGCGAGACACTAAATTGGAGCATTTTATGTCTCAAAATTCAGACTGAAGAAGGGTCTCAACCCAAAACGTCACCCGTTCCTTCTCTCCAGAGATGCTGCCTGACCCGCTGAGTTACTCCAGCATTCTGTGTCTACCTTCGATTTAAACTAGCAACGGCAGTTCTTTCCTATACATTATATCTAATGTGCGATGCCCATTCATTCCCACACACAACCACACACCCACTCTCGGTCTTGTGCGCCTGACCCTGCACTTGCAAGCAGGAAGGACACGTCATTTAACAGAACATGGGACAGTACAGCACAGGAACAGGCCCTTCAGCCCACAATGTCATAAGGTCACAACAAATAGGAGTTGAATTAGGCCATTCAGCCCATCTACTCTGCCATTCAATCATGGCTGATCTATCTCTCCCTCCTGACCCCATTCTCTCCATAACCTCTGACACTTGTACAAATCAAGAATCTATTTATCTCTGCCTTAAATATATCCATTGACTTGGCCTCCACAGCCTTCTGTGTCAAATAATTCCACAGATTCACCACCCTCTGACTAAATAAATTCCTCCTCATCTCCTTCCTAAAAGAACATCCTTTAATTCTGGGGCTATGACCTCTAGTCCTAGCCTCTCCCACTGGTGGAAACATCCTCTCCACATCCGCTCTATCTAAACCTTTCACTATTCTGTACGTTTCAATGGGGTCCCCCCTCATTCTTCTAAACTCCAGCGAGTACAGGCCCAGTGCTGACAAACGCTCATCACAGGTTAACCTACTCATTCCTGAGACATCCCTGTGCCAAACATGATGGGCCGTTTCTTCCCAGCTGTTATCAGGCAACTGAATCATCCCACCACAACCAGAGAGCAGTGCTGAACTACTATCTACCTCATTGGTTTCCCACGGACTATCTTTGATCAGACTTTACGGGCTCTAAACATTATTCCCTTATCATGTATCTATACACAGTAAATGACTCGATTGTAATCATGTATTGTCTTTTCACTAGCACACAACAAAGGCTTTTCACTGCACCTCGGTACACGTGACAATAAACTAAACTGAACTGAACGGACGCAGTTTAAATATTAACCATCTATAAATGGCTATTAAATTCCTTTGTACTGTTTCTGCACGCAAGGTGTTTTCAATTGCATTTCATACTGTCTGCTCTCCAAAATACAGCAGCTAAAAAAACGATTGTGTGTAAAAATAACCCAAGAATCTAATGCGATTTGCTTCACACCTTTGAAAGGGAAATACACACAGTGTCACAGACACAGACACAGACGCAGACACAGACACAGACACAGACACAGACACAGACACAGACGCAGACGCAGACACAGACACAGACACAGACACAGACACAGACGCAGACGCAGACGCAGACGCAGACACAGACACAGACACAGACCATCAGACTGGTGATCTACAGTTCAGATTTCCAATTCAGACAGAGGACAAAGTAAGGTGAAGAGCCACAGGAAACCATTAAGGGAATAAACCTGTAGCAAGGAACTGTGCAGATGCTGCTTTAAACCGAAGTTAGACACAAAATGCTGGAGTTATCTCAGTGGGACAGGCAGCATCTCTGGAGAGAGGTCAGGTCAGACGTTTCGGGTCAGGTCGGAAGAAGGTCTCGACCCAAAACGTCACCCATTCCTTCTCTCCACAGATACTCCAGCATTTTGTGTCTATCTTCGGTACAAATATCTTCCTCTTTGCATTTCTGTGTAGTTTTAAATATAAAATAAACCTCTACTTTTCATTGATTGTGCCTGACTCCTTTCAAACAGGCCAGCTCGACACCAAAGTTTTGCAGTGGAAATCAGGAAACGTGACATTCCCACATTGTAGTAATGAGACACAAGGAACTTCAGACGCTGGTCTCTTGAGGAAGGGTCCCAACTCGAATCGTCGCCTGCCCATTCCCTCCACAGATGCTGCCTGACCCGCTGAGTTCCTCCAGCACTTTGTGTTTTGCAATAATGAGAACTATTTGAAAATACATGACAAAATATATTATAAAAATGCACTTCTCTGATAGTGAGAACTTATAATGTATTTTATCCAAACTCTTGGGCAGCACGGTGGCGCAGTGATAAAGTTGCTGACTTAAGGGGCTGTCCCACTTGGCCGACCTAATTGGCAAGTTTAGAAGTTAGGAGAGTTTGAAAAAATGTCATGTTGAAGACCTCCTTCGACTATGTTGAAGACCAGCTTCGACTAACTTCGGGGAAAATTGGTCACCGAATAGTGGAGAGTGAAGACGACCTCCTTCGACCTCCCTTCGACTATGATGAAGACTATCTACGACTACCCTCGATTACCTACGACTAACATGCCGACCTACTACGACCTACTACGACTCAACCTACGAGTAAAAAAAGTATCGATTTTTTCCATGGCGACCTTTTTTACTCGCGGGCATTTTTCAACATGTTGAAAAATACGCCGTGACCTAGCTGAGGCCTCGAGTACGCGGGGACTACTCTCGAGCATGAAGGAGAGTTACAAAGACCTCCGACGACCTCGTGTCGACCATGTTGCGAGTTTGGGACGAAAGATGGCACAATGGGCTAAGTGTTCGGCTGGCAACCGGAAGGTAGCCGGTTCGAATCCCGCTTGGAGTGCATACTGTCGTTGTGTCCTTGGGCAAGACACTTCACCCACCTTTGCCTGTGTGTGAATGTGTGTGAGTGATTGGTGGTGGTCGGAGGGGCCGTAGGCGCAGATTGGCAGCCACGCTTCCGTCAGTCTGCCCCAGGGCAGCTGTGGCTACAGAAGTAGCTTACCACCACCGAGTGTGACTGAGGAGTGAATGAATAATGCGATGTAAAGCGCCTTGAGTATTAGAAAGGCGCTATATAAATCCCATCCATTATTATTATTATTATTATTATGAATCGAGGGCAAACTTGCCAGAACGCGCGGATTTGGTCGCCCAAGTGGGACAGCCCCTTTACAGCGCCAATGTCGTCCATTCCTTCTCTCCAGAGATGCTGCCTCACCCGCTGTGTTACTCCGGCATTTCGTGTCTACATTGTCTATGGAACTGATGTGCTACAATGCCGAGAGCTATATTCTGGACTCTGTGTCTTCCCCTTTGCTCTACATATTGTACTTGACTTGATTGGATTTATCTAGAGTGTTATCTGATTTGATCGGCTAGCATGCAAAGCAAAGCTTTTCACTGTATACGTGACAATAATGAACTTAAACCGACGTGTGGAAGCTGTTTGGTTCTTTAATCCAAGCTTTGGATAGAGGGTGCCCTCTGCTGTTGGAGGCTGGTATTAACGCAATGAGATGCCTCTGTCTTCACTGCTTCAACTTCCATTTAAATCATTTAAAATATAAAGGGTGGTACATTGGCGCAGCAGTAGAGTTGCTGCCTTACAGCGCTTGAGGTGCCAGAGATATTCTGTGGGTCAGGAGGGCAGTTAGCTGTCTGACCTCTCTCTTGACGATGGTCTTGATTATTGATCCTGATTTTACGTGCTGCCTGTGTGGAGTTTGCACGTTCTCCCTGTGACCACGTGGGTTTCCTCCCGCTAGTGGCCCAAAGGGTTATACCTTTCTCTAGTCGCCGCTGGATTTTCAACATTCTGAAAAGTTTCGGCGACCTGCTGCGACCATGACGGGACGGGACAGGACCTTAAACTTTCTGAATGTTTCGAAGAGCAGGATTTTCATACAGCTGCTGTAAATGTCCCCACTGCGAGAGGACATAGATCAACAAGATTAGACTCAATAGCACTACCCGTTTTATAAAGGCTGCAAGATAAATAAAATACCCCGAGATCCTTTTAATATTCAGTTATCCATGATAATCCAGGTTGGTATAACTGTCTATTTTTAGCCGGCACTAAATAATTCATAACATTACAACACGGTTAATGAAGCTAAATTAAGTCGACTTTTTGGGGAAGTGGTTTTACAAAGTGGCAGATTGCAGAATCAAACCGATTTACACTGGAATGCATCTGGACTCTACAGACCTATTCCATGTACGTTTAAGCATCTTAATGAATTAGCGTGAAGCTGGGATAACCGACACAATCTCTCACTGGCGCTACGGTGATTTATTTGTCACCTGTGCAACTGGACATTGACATTCTTCTTGCATGTATTACACGCTTCCACAGGTGGGAGAGTCTAGGACTAGAGGTCGCAGCCTCAGGATTAAAGTACGTTCCTATTGGAAGGACATGAGGAGAAATGTCTTTAGTCAGAGGGTGGTGAATCTGTGGAATTCTTTGCCACAGAAGGGTGAGGAGGCCAAGACAGTGGATATTTTTAAGGCAGATAGATTCTTGATTAGTAGGTTAATGGAAGAATGGGGTTAGGAGGGATAGATCAGCCATGACTGAATGGCAGTAGACTTGATGGGCCGAATGGCCTAATTCTACTCCTATCACTCATGACCTTGTGCAGGCGTTATTATTCAGAGTCCTAAGTCCACTTGGCCCGTGCGCTCGATGTACTGAAGGAGTTCCCGCAAACCGACGTCCCTCTCCTCTGCTCGCCCGGCCAGCTTTGTGCCTCAGGGGTGCCTCCTGCAGCTGACCTTGAAGGCGCTGCCTGGTGGCATTACCCCGGTTCATCCTCCTGCTGGCCCTTGCTCATCCGCCTCACGTCCCACGTCTCCAGCTCCCTCCGTTACGCCGACGAGCCTTTGTCTGTATCTGTGTGCTGTTTCCAAGATGTAAATTGTCCCTAGTGTGTGGGGAGTGGATGTGAAAGTGGGATAACATAGAACTGATGGTTAGCATGGACTCAGTGGGCTTTCCACGCTGCATCTTTCAACCAATTCATTCAATCAGAGATGCTGTCTGACTTGCTGAGTTACTTTGTAGACTTCTTTTGTAAACCAGCATCTCCAGTTCCTTGTTTCTACATCACAAAATTCCCCATTCCCACGCTGCAAATTCCTGTCATCGCTTCACCACTAAATGGTTAACTTCATATCTTACAACTAGTTAAAGGAACTGCCATCTCTCATGTGGACTCAAGGTGAGCCAGGTGGTTCATTAATGCAAGAATCTGCTCACTCTGACCGGGCAGGATGGCAGGGCTGCTATCAAACGACTTTAATATGAGAAGCATGATTTTGAATGGCAGTGGGTATATGAAATGTGCTGCCAGAGGTAGTTGAGACAGGTGGTATAACATTTAAAAGGCATTTGGACAGGAACATGGAATGGAAGAGTTTAGAAGGATATGGGCCAAACGTGGGGGGGGCGGGGGAGGGATCTTGTTTGGCGTGGGCATGTTGGGCTGGGGACCGATAACTGTGCTGCATAACTCCACGACTATTCCTACAGACGTAGCCTGACCTTTCATCATCTTATCTTGGTTCACGAATGTCTGTTTGTGGATGGCAAGAGAGCGCATGGAAGAGGCAGACCAGAGGAAAAGTTATTCAGAAGGATGAAGCTTGGCGAGGTTGAATGAGAAACAGTTGGCACACCAGTGGTATTTTTGTGATGGTAGGCAACACTATGGTACACAACGCACCTCTGGATAGTTCAACAATTTGTTAGCCGACCCCGCAACATTTATGTTTATTAATTGTGTGTACAGGCACCTTTACATCTGCAATAAAAATCACTGGGAATAACATTAGTACAGTATGTTGCTAAGTTCAATGTGCACAGATATTATTTTTTAGTTTCGTTTAGAGATACAGCGCAGAAACAGGCCCTTCGGCCCACCGAGTCTGCGCCGACCAGCGATCCCCGTACATTGACACTATCCTACACACGCGAGGGACTATTTACACTTATACCAAGTATACAAACCCAAGCCAATTAACCTACAAACCTGTGTGGGAGTAAACTGAAGAACTGAGAAGACTCACGCAGTCACAGGGAGAACGTACAAGCTCCGTGCAGACAGGATCGAACCCGGGTCTCTGGTGCTGCAAGGCAGTAACTCTACCGCTGCGCCACCGTGCCGCTCTTGTATATTACTCCGATTTCTTTTTGTGTGCAGTTTAAACAAACATTGCTCTCGGAGGGCGAAAGGCTAAAAATGTGCTAGATTCAGCAAATATATTGCACGCTTTAAATCACGTAAAAGGACAATGCTTTAAATAATGCAAATGAAGATAATATGCAAGCTTCAAGCTGCTTTAAGCAAATTTGTAGTTTCAAATAAACAAACCACAATGCTCTGGAGTTTTGATTGAAGATATGGTCTTGGAAGTATCATTTGGAATGCAAATTAATTGCCTGACATCCTTTTCACCTTGGAATTGGAGGAACAAGTTTTAAAACATGAACATATTACTGATGTTTAAGAAGGAACTGCAGATGCTAGAAAATCGAAGGTAAACAAAAATGCTGGAGAAACTCAGCGGATGAGGCAGCATCTATAGAGCGAAGGAAATAGGCAACGTTTCAGGTCGAAACCCTTCTTCAGTCTGAAGAATGGTTTTGACCCGAAACGTTGCCCATTTCCTTCGCACCATAGATGCTGCCTCACCCGATGAGTTTCACCAGCATTTTTGTCGACCAAAATATTCCTAATATTGACCAGAAATTAAATCCTTCTTCACCATAAATGTGATTCCATGTTACATGGTTTAAGTTTTAGACAATAGGGGCAGGAGTAGGCCATTCAGCCCTTCGAGGCTGCACCGCCATTCAATGTGATCATGCTCAATCAGTACCCCGTTCCTGCCTTCTTCCCATATCCCCCGACTCCGCTATCTTTAAGAGCCCTATCTAGCTCTCTCTTGAAACTATCCAAAGAACCGGCCTCCACCGCCCTCTGAGGCAGAGAATTCCACAGACACAGCTCTCTGTGAGAAAAAGTGTTTCCTCATCTCCGTTCTAAATAGCTTACCCCTTATTCTTATGTTCTGCCGGCTTCACCTGCTAAAATCATGCTTGGCCCAATGTTATCAGGATTTGAATTTGTTGGGCTAATTGATAAAATATGGAAACGTACTCCTTGGAAAAACTATTTTCGATTAAGACAAACATGGAGAACTTAGAGATGCAGGGAAATGCAGATGCTGGAATCTTGAGCGAAATCCCAAGTGCTGGAGGAACTCAGCGGGTCAGGCAGCATCTGCGGAAGGAGCATGTGACATTTAGGATCACAAGTGATTGGAGTGGAATCAGGCCATTCGGCCCATCAAGCCTACTCAATCATGGCTGATCTATCTCTCCTAACCCCATTCTCTTGCTTTCTCCCCATAACCTCAGACACCTGTACTAATCAAGAATCAAAGGGTCAGACCCTTCTTCAGACGGAAGAAAGGTCTCGACTTGAAACGTCACCTATCCACCTACTTCCATTGTGGACTATTACCATTGGAAACATGACTGTTGTTTGCAATCCAAGTGGCACAACATTCCCTCCACCACCCCACCTCCAAAACACAACAAGGACTCACAAACACAGCACACAACCAACACTACTATTATTTTTTAGAAACGGAATTGAAAAATTTATTGAGCGATTACATACAAATACAGATTTTAAAAGATATGAATGGTACAGAAACACTAGAAGAATATATAAGGCTTTCTTTAAAAAAATTGGAACAAAGTACTTTGACACGAGTCAACTATTTAGCTTCTACAAGAATGATTATTTGCAAACAGGCTTGGCTTTTGCCACAGTAATATATACATAAAAACCACAGGACAATAGGCCAAAGTGTCATGTATTCAACTTCAACCAGAAACCATATCAAAGTCAAGTTATGTAACTGTACAATACCTCAGCATTTACAAAATTCAGATGAATTTTTTTTTAAAGGAATGTCCTGAAGGTTAAAGATTTTGTTCTTTTTTAGAACCATCATCACTGAAGATCCTTCATGCAATTATATTGAATTAAGAGGTTTAATCTGCAGGAAAGTGCCAAACAGAAAATGTAAAGTCAAATACGAACAAAATGGACTCAAACACTCGCCTGCTGCTCCCATTATCAACCTTCTCCAAAATCAAAATGGTTGACGTAAATCTTTCAAATAATCATCAGCTTGACAATGTTTTTAAATACAAATTGAGTTAGCTAGATGGTAAAACAGAACATTAAATGGAGAGCTGAATCAGATCAGCAAGCCGTAGCGCAAAAACGTTGCCTTAACAAGGAACTGCAGATGCTGGTTGATATCAAAGACAGACACAAAATGCTGGAGTAACTCAGCGGGTCAGTAACTCAGCATTTTTGGAGCAAATGAATAAGTGACGTTTAGGGTCGGGACCCTTCGTCAGATTGAAGCTTAACTCTTGCAACATTGTTCTGCTGCAGAAGAGTATATCGAAGCGAGACACTAAATTGGAGCATTTTATGTCTCAAAATTCAGACTGAAGAAGGGTCTCAACCCAAAACGTCACCCGTTCCTTCTCTCCAGAGATGCTGCCTGACCCGCTGAGTTACTCCAGCATTCTATGTCTACCTTCGATTTAAACTAGCAACGGCAGTTCTTTCCTATACATTATATCTAAGCTCACAGGTTGGCAATGGAACCAATATTTAAATTAATGGAGGATTCTGCATTATAATTATAACCAATACAAATTAAAATTAGTTGAGTATCTGATCAAGAGTTGTGTGTATTTGTTATTTCCCATCTCCACAGCACAAAATGTCTACACAATGGCACACAAGATCCTGAATGGGAAAGGCTTAGATTGATACACGACTTTAAAAAAAAAAAATCACTTCTGTGATACCCTGAACTGTTTTGCAATCAGTGAAACACAGTGCTTGAGTAACTCAGCAAGTCAGGCAGCATCTGTGGAGGGAATGGGCAGGTGAAGTTTCGGATTAGGACCCTTCTTCAGACTGATTGCAGTGTGGAGGAGGGGAAGGGGGGGGGGGGGGGGGGGTGGATGTGGGGGGCAAGGGGAATGCTGGAAAGGAGATACAGTGTCTCCCTACTACAATCAGTGTGAAAAGGTGTCCCGATCCAAGACGTTGCCTGTCCATTCATTCCACAGATGCTGCCAGACCCGCGGAGTTACTCCGGCACTTTGCACAAGATTCCAGCATCTGTGGTTCCTTGTGTCTACACTCAATGAAATATGATTTTTTTCATGTAACCCGAGCTGTAATGGAGGAAATACGGGAGCCATTTTGGGAAGCACGGGTTCCCACGAACATCAATGATACAATAAGCACATAATCTGGTTTGGCGATATTGTTAAAGGGATAAATTTTGACCAGTCACAGGTGAAAACCCTCTCCATTTCCCCCAAACGATCCCACAACAGTAACTTGATGTTCACCCATGTGTGGAGCGTGTCCTTGTTAGTTATCTATCAGGCAACACTTTCTCAGTACTCTATTGACAGATTGGTTTAGTTTCTATGCTGAAGAGTCTGTTGCGGGACTTCAAACCATAATCTTGACTTAGTGGTGACGACTGTGCTAATAACATTAACCACACCCAACATGTTTTTTAAAAAAAATTACCACATTGGGAACAAATTTTGACTCACTCTTTCAAACACAGGGCTGTATAAACCAGGAACATTTAACAATCTTTTTGGTCGAAGGAGTTTGTTAAATGTTATTTAAAATGGGAGGGGGGGGGGAAGATGAATTCTGTTGGGCACTTCCACTTTTCCATGTAGAATTATTGGTCATTCGCTGGATGACACTTGCATGTTGATTTTGAATTATTGAACCTTAGGCAGAGATTGAGGCGTTTGATTTTTCTTCATCAGGCCATCCCTGGTAAAAAGTTGAGGGCCTACATTATCTCCCACTTTTCTTTTCTTGACAAAGACTTTGTGAGCAATTTAACCCCTTCTTAAACTGTCTATGTTTCTGTCCGACCACTGTCTACAATAATGATAAACAAGAACCATCAAAATAACTCAAGGCGGAAAGGTGGCCTTTGTTAACCTCCCAGGTATTTCCATTTTAAGAATGGCATTTTGCTTTATTCTTTGTTTAAGGAGCACGAGTCAATACCGAAAAACAAGTATGCTCGCACTATACCTTTCGTGAACATTCACTAAGAAAGTGAAAATAAATAAATATTTATAAGGCTACTCTGCTCCCTCCCGCCATCCCTTCTCCACAACCACTTCTTGCTCGATTTATTTCCCTCCACTCCCTCCCCAAATATCCCTGACAATTGGAGCACAATATCATTAAAAATGGTAACAACAAAATCAGGATAAATTAGCTTTACTTATAGAAATCCTCGGAGCCAATATTTTAAACAGTTTCGTAATAAAACGCAAATATCTTCACCGACTATTTTATAAACCTGGAAAAATATCAAAAGGTAACAAAATTTTTCAAAGCTGCAGGCTTTCTATTTGTGCCTCGTTTCCTTGGTTTGTATGAAAATACGGATTAAATTTTAAAGTCATTGCAATACGTTTCGGGAGCAACCTTCGCAGTCATAGTGTAACAAGGTCCATTGCCATGGCAATCCACCGTTCATGGCTTGTGGATGGTTTCTAGGATGTATCAACCTTGGCTTTAAAGTATCCGATTTAGTTTATTCCGTAATTCAGTAAACTGTGCAGTGTTGACCATTTCCATGGCTGGAACAACCTGAAAAGCGGGAAATAAAATACATGATAAATGAAGCAGCCGACTGTCAAAGTGACGCAGAGCTGTCGTACAGTCAAACTAAGCCAGGAATTCCCCTCTCCGACAACACAAATACAATTAGATACACTTTACTTCTCACCCTGGTTATTCCTCCTTCTTCCTGCTCCCGTCTGGGAGAAGGTACAGAAGTTTGAAGGCGTGCACCACCAGACGCAGAGACCGCTTCTTCCCCTCTGTTATCAGACTTCCTTCCACATACTCAACTCATCTCTACCCAACTGAGGACATTAGATCTTGTCTAAGTAACTGATGCACTACAATGCTGAGAACTATATTCTGCCTTCTGTATCTTCCCCTTTGCTCTATCTATTGTACTAGTGAGAGAGACCACAGCCAGAGGTCATAGCCTCAGAATTAAAGAACGTTCCTTTAGGAAGGAGACGAGGAGGAATTTCTTTAGATAAAGGATCGTGAATCTATGGAATTCATTGCCACGGAAGACTGTGGAGGCCAAGTGGAGACTGTGGAGGATATTTGTACAGTAGACATAGATAGATTCTTGATCAGGGGTTATGGGGAGAAGGCAGAAGAATGGAGTTAGGAGGGGGAGATAGATCAGCCATGATTTAATGGCGGAGTAGACTTGATGGGCCGAATGGTCTAATTCTGCTCCTATCACATGACCTTATGTGACATTAATAAACAAAACCTGAACATTATCTGTTGCCGAACTAATGCCAAAGGAACTATGATGTATTTTTCCTTATTTGACATGACAAGTTTAAATCAAATCCATACCTTAGTCTGTAGGAAATTATGAAGAGATTGTATCCATAGATGTTCCTTAGTTTTGAATCTGTGAAAAATAGAGTCACAATTTAGACTATATAAAAAAAATGTGATGCAAACTGGTGGAAGTGTAAGATTTAGTATCTTAGACACCAATAACAATATCCCTCCTAGAATAATGGTATCTCGGGTCAAACAACCTGTCACGGCAGACAAGCTCTCGAGGGGGGGGGGGGGGGGGGAAGAAGGGTAGACAGTCCCCAAAACTGGGTTAAAACCCACAAGTTTAAAAAAAGATCAATGCACTTGAATGTCTGGTAAAAAAAACATTCCAGTTATGGTGTCACAAAGGAATCTGCTTATCAGAATTGAAACATTTTGGAAAAGAAATAGCACCAAGACAACACTAAAATGGGGGGTGCACAGGAAAACCCATCAGCGCACACCTTGTGTATACTGCAAATGGCAAAAATATTCTCAACCATTCACCAACTTGGAGACTAACAAATTCCACTGTACCAAGGAATGGGTGAAATGTCACACTATAGAAACGCCCTTCTCTCCAGAGATGCTGCCTGACCCGCTCAGTTACTCCAGCATTTTGTGTCCGTCTTCGGTGTAAACCGGCATCTGCAGTTCCTTTCATCACAAATACTTTCAGATGTCTGATATTAGGTGAAATATACGATGCGAGTCTTATAGACAAAATAAATACTCACTCATGCCACTCCTCCACAAGAACGTTGAGAACAGGAATGCTCAAGGATTGAACGGTAGTTTGTTCAAAAGACAGAAAGAGAGTCACAAGGTCAGAGACATAGTTGGCATCGTGACACTTAACCCTAAAAGTTAAAAGAAACACACATTAAAAAACAGTTGTACATTTCAGATTAGAATTTTAGCAATAATCATGAAAAGGTGATCTTGACAATACCACCGTCTACCACTGGAGGCAGTGGGATGTTTTAAAGGAGAAATAATAACGTCTCACAAAGGACTAGAATTGAGTTTTGAGTATTATCTTCTAAGGGGGCTCTGCAGGAAATAGAATTGCTAATGCTGGTATACATTTATTTTACTATGGCATTAGTGGCAAGATAAATATTTCAGCCAAATAGAGCTTAATTTGCCTTCCAGATTGTCATTGAATAATCAATGCTTTGCATGCGATTGCAAATGAAACTCTCAGTAGCCACAATGACAGTGACATTCTGATGGGAGAAAGGTTCAACAATGGTCCTCAAGGTCAGAGTTATAGGATACAAAGATACAAGATACTGAGCTACAGGGAGAGGTTGAGCAGGCTGGGACTCTATTCCCTGGAGCGCAGGAGGATGAGGGGTGATCTTAAAGAGGTGTATAAAATCATGAGAGGAATAGATCGGGTCTCTTGCCCAGGGAAGGTGAATCGAGGAACAGTGGACATAAGTATAGGGTGAAGGGGAAAAGATTTAATAGGAATCTGTGAGGTAACTTTTTCCATACAAAGGGTGGCGGGTGTATGGAACAAGCTGCCAGAGGATAGTCCCAGAGTTGTGGCTGGGACTATCCCAACGTTTAAGAAGCAGTGAGACAGGCACATGGATAGGACAGGTTTGGAGGGATATGGACCAAACGCAGGCAGGTGGGACGAGTGTAGCTGGGACATGTTGGCCGGTGTGGGCAAGTTGGGCTAAAGGGCCTGTTTCCACGATGTATCGCTCCAAAAGCTTATGGGATACAAATGTTTTCTATAAGATAACCTTGCCACAAGCACAAAAAACATGCAATGAATCACATTCAAAATAATTTTATTCAAATACTTAAAGCGATTCAGTAATAAGTATATTGGAAATTACCTCTTAAATGCCCGAAATATACAAGCACATATGCAGAAGTGCCTCACTAATCGAGCAAAACAGTATTCAACAATTCAGTTCAACGCCAGCATCTATGCAAGTGGTTGAGCTGTCAAAACTCCTGATCGACTGCTGCTGTTGGTGGTGGCAAATTAGTACTTACACATCAATCATCATGCTTCTATGTATATAAATGTTGTTGCTCAGAATGGCGCAGAAATTGTGCAGGATTTCCTCTTTCGTGCTCAGGCTGTCAAATAGGAGCTTCAGAGCCCAGAAATTCTTCTGAAAATATCACAAAGCAAATCAAATCAGAATATGACTTAGACACAAAAGGCTGGAGTAACTCAGCGGGACAGGCAGCATCTCTGGAGAGAAGGAATGGGCGACGATTCGGGTCGACACCCTTATTCAGACTAGTCAGGGGGCCACCTATTTTTACGCCAGAGATAGATTCTTGATTAGTGCGGGTGTCTGAGGTCTGAAGGCAGGAGAATGGAGTTAGGAAGGATAGCTAGATAGATAAGCCATGATTGAATGGCGGAGTAGACTTGATGGGCCGAATGGCCCAAGTCTGCTCCTATCACTATTAGTCTACATGAGCTGCTCAATTCTCAGTTATGCCAGAGCCCAATCTGTCAATACCCAATAATCGTCAAAGGGATGAATGGTGTGGTAGACACTTCTGCCGAGTGACATGTATTCTCCATTAACCTGCCCAGGACTTGAGGGTCTGAGCTACAGGGAGAGGTTGAGCAGGCTAGGTCTCTATTCCTTGGAGCGCAGGAGGATGAGGGGTGATCTTATAGAGTATAAAATCATGAGGGGAATAGATCGGGTAGGCACACAGAGTCTCTTGCACAGAGCAGGGGAAATTGAGGACTAGAGGTCATAGGTTTACGTTGAAGGGGGAAAGATTTAATGGGAATCCGCGGGTTAACTCTTTCACAGAAAGGGTGGTGGGCGTGTGGAACGATCTGCCAGAGGAGGTAGTCAAGGCAGGGGTCATTGCAACATTTAAGAAACAATTAGACAGGTACATGGATTGGACAGGTTTGGAGGGATATGGGCCAAATGCAGGCAGGTGTGACTAGTGTCGATGGGGCAAGTTGGTCGATGTGGGCAAGTTGGGTTGAAAGGCCTGTTTCCACGCTGTATGATGTTCGCTCAGCATGCAGTCACCATGGCCATGGTCACCCTAGAGTTTAAAAAAGCATGCAGAATGTGTGATCATGCCAAACATTTGGCTGAGTGCTTGAGCTGCTTAAAACCCAGCGGTATCCACTCGCTCCCCGGGAGTCCCATCCCACCCTGGTCATCCTGCTAGTTTCACTGTTGGTATCCCTGCGTTATCACCTCTTCCACAGCCAACAATGGACCCTTGTGGGCTCCGCCTTTCCGGTCATCCTTGCCGGTTCCGATTTGTCCTGTACCTTTTCACACCTCTAGTTTCCCTCTCTCCAGACTCTCAGTCTGAAGAAGGATCTCGACCCAAGCCCCCATCTATTCCTTATCTCCAGAGATGCTGCCTGACCCACTGAGTTACTCCAGTATTTTGTGTCTATCTTCGGTGTAAACCAACATTTGCAGTTCCTTCCTCCACATTTTGCTAAGCTGTTAGGCCCACATATTCCAGGCTAGTGGAACAGTGACAGCTAGATTTTACCATACTTTATTATTGTCACGTATCGAGGTACAGTGAAAAGCTTTATGTTGCCTGCTGTCGAGTGAGCAAAAAGACTACACATGATTACAATTAATGCTGTCCAGTTTACAGATAAAGAATAAAGGGTAAAACATTTACTGCAAGATAAAGTCCGATAAAAGATGGTTCGAGGTTTTCCAGTAAAGGATATGGGAGGTCAGGACCGCACTCTAGCTGGTGAGAGGACAGTTTAGTTGCCTGATAACAGTTGGGAAGAAACTGCTGCTGAATCTGGAGGTAGGGAGGGAATAGTTCCTCCACAATCTATTAAAGTCTGTCACTGTATGTCATGTTGTCACTTGCGGGCGGAGCACCAAGGCAAATTCCTTGTATGTGAATACTTGGCCAATAAACTTATTCATTATTATTCATTCTTTGAGAGTGATAATCTGAATCAGCAACATTCTTAAAGCCCAATTTCAAAAGTTGTCAATAAAACCCTGTCACATATTTATTCATTTCCCAAAACTTTAACTTTTTTTTTGAAAAAGTCATACTGATCATTTATCTTTCCCAAATCTTAGTTCTCAGTCTGTAATTGGGATTGGAGACCCAGAAAAGTGTGGAATTGCACTTCAGCTGAGATCAACACTTTTTAAGAACAGGAGGGAAGAGTAAAAGTATCACAAAAATAAGCAGTGGTGCAGAAATGATAATAGTATACTGCAGTAAGAGAGTAGTCGAGCCTTTACCTAATGCGATTACAGAAAACACAATTGAAAATCATAAAGGTAAAAAAAACAAAACATTGTCAACATGACGTGTTTTTCTACACGTAGAGGAAACGCACTGAATTACAAGAAGGCGCACAAAATGGTTTTGTGAAACAACGATAACAAATTCAATAGTAGAGGAAAAGAATGCAATAGCTGTGGACCATCAACTCGTTCCATATGGTACGTCTATCAAATGCCATCGGAAAAGGGAAGACCATTTCAAGAGAATTAGTGGGCAGCATGGTGGCGCAGCGGTAGAGTTGCTGCCTTACAGCACCAGAGACCAGGTTTCAATCCTGACTACAGGTGCTGTCTGTATAGAGTTTGTATGTTCTCCCCTGTGACCTGCGCAGGTTTCCTCCCATATTGCGATGACGTATAGATTTGCAGGTTAACTGGCTTTGGTAAAAATTGTAAATTGTCCCTAGTGCGTAGGATAGTGTTAGTAGTGTGCAAGGTGATCGCTGGTTGGCATGGTCTCGGTGGGCCAAAAGGCCTGTTTCCGCGCTGCATCTCTGAACTAAACTAAATAAATAAATTACTCTTTACAATAATCAAACTGTTCTTACCCCATAAGCTACAATTAATGGCAGAACTAATTTCATCATGGAGATCTTCTTATGCAACATCTGAGCAGCAGCCATTGTCACCAGAATCAACGTAGCCTCCCGATGAAGCTGGAAATAGAAACATCACTCATTAGCAGTTGTCATCCCAATCTGCACGAGATTGTCAAAACAAATACAGGACCTTCACGTTTTATACCTGCTTGACCTATGCTTTTAGACAATAGACAATAGGTGCAGGAGTAGGCCATTTGGCCCTACGAGCCAAAAAGTGTTTCCTCATCTCTGTTCTAAATGGCTTACTCCTTATTCTTAAACCGTGGCCCCTGGTTCTGGACTCCCCCAACATCGGGAACATGTTTCCTGCCTCTAGCGTGTCCAAACCCTTAACAATCTTATATGTTTCAATGAGATTCCCTCTCATCCTTCTAAACTCCAGCGTGTACAAGCCCAGCTGCTCCATTCTCTCAGCATATGACAGTCCCGCCATCCCGGGAATTAACCTTGTAAACCTACGCTGCACTCCCTCAATAGCAAGAATGTCTTTCCTCAAATTAGGGGACCAAAACTGCACACAATACTCCAGGTGTGGTCTCCCTAGGGTTCTGTACAACTGCAGAAGGACCTCTTTGCTCTTTTGTAGTACTTGTCCACTTACTACTGAAGTTTAATATACATGCTCTCATTTTCAGAATAATTCAACTTTATGCCTGGCAAACTTGCACACCAAGTTTAAAAGTTATCTTACAAGTTCAATTTTGCCTAACAGAAAAAAACCCTCAAATGATTGTCTGCAGCTATTATTGGATGATATGTTTAAATGTATCTGCCTTTGGGATATATTTTCCCAATTATGGAGCCCAATATGTTGGAAACTTGAGCAAAACACAAAGTGCTGGAGGAACTCAGCGGGTTAGGCACATTCACTGAAGGTCATGGACAGCTGGAGTTTCACGTCAAGACCCAACCCGACACCAATCCATGACATCCAGAGATGTTGCCCGACCTGCTGAGTTACTCCAGAACTTTAGTGTTTTGCTATGATACCAAAAATCAATAATACTTTATTGTCACATGTATCTGGGTACAGTGATATTACTAACTCTTCATGGCTGCACCCCAAATAATCTTAATTACCAAGAATATTCTCACTTAATAAAATTGAGGCATCCCATATCTCAGAATCGACAATACAATTCTATACATAGAAACTAGGTGGAGTAGGCCATTCGGCCCTTTGAGTCAGCACCATCTTTCAATATGATCTTTGCTGATCATCCAAAATCAGTACCCTGGGTTTTCCCCATATCCCTTGAATCCGTTAGCCCCAAGGGCTAAATCTAACTCTCTCTTGATAGTTATATAATTGTAATCAATACAATTCTCTAAGGTTATTTAGAAAAATGGCCCCTTCACCTACCACTGAGGAAAATGGTTTAGGCAAGCCGACTATTCCACTTCTCAGATCTTCAAGAACTGATGCAGCAAGGATAGCAGTGTTCTGAGAAGAAAGTTTTGATATGATTATTTGTGAAAGGGATGGTTTTTTTTTTTTTTTAAAAAAGCTCAATGCGAAATCTCAGACAAAATGTTATTGAAGTCAACACAAGACGTTTACATTAGCAGAACTCAAGTATTTTTCAGTGATAAATATTAGTGGTGGATTTACACTTTGCACCTTTTGCATTTACGCAAATAAAATAGAATTATACTGATTCACCTCATTTGTGCCATCTAGGCCAATCCCATTCTGCTGCATTAAACCTGTATCCTCCCATTATTAATATTATTATGAAAAAAACAAAAGGTTTTCAATTATAAAGCATCTTTCACAATCTTAGGATGTCTCAAGGCATTTAACAATCAAAGATACACAACTTTACAAATCGCTGTTTACAAAGTAGTTAATGTGTTAGCAGTTTGCACAGTACTAGCTCCAACAAATAACCAATGCACAGATAACCTGTGATTAAAACATTATCACTTTACTGTAGTTTGGTTACTGGGTTTAAATTTACTTTCACAAATCCAGCTGGGGGCACTTGTAGTACATCAGCTTCCATTGAAAAATAATTGCAGTGAATTTGAATCAGTCGGCTCCAGCAGTGAACCTGAAAGAAGCAGAGACATTGACCACATGTCATTATAAAATCTCTCAGCCTGCTCAAAGTTCACACCCCACTTGCTCATGTGTGAAGGTTAGTTTTACAAACCGCAGCATTCAAAACATATTTTAGCCTGCCCAAAACTAGAATAGAATACACACACACACACACATATATATATATATACACACACACACACATATATATACACACATATATACATACACACACACACATATATATATACATACACACACACACACACACACACACACACACACACATATATATATATAAATAAACACACATATACACACACATACATTTAAAAAATATATATATATATATATGTAGAATAAATAACGCTACACATGGAAAGGGAAAACTTAAGAGGATATAGGCCGGCAAATAAGATGAGAATAGTTGGGGAACCTTAGCCAGTATGGGTAAGGGGATGTTCAGTGTTGTATGACCCTATGAATCTATAGACACATTATAGCTTTGTAGGTTCTCTGTGACAAAACTTATGCTTGTGGATGGCAGATGACTCAGCAGGTCAGGCAGCATCGCTGGACAACATGGATAGGTGATGTTTCGGGTTGAGACCCTTCTTCCTTCTGATCTCTAGAGATGCTGCCATACCTGCTGAGTTACTCCAGCACTTTAAAAAAAAATCTATTCTGCCTAGTTATTTAAATAGTTAGACATTTTCTCACAAGAATGTTCTTAGAAGGCCATTCAACCCATTGAGTCTCTGCAAGTTCTCAGAGTATTCTCATTCACCCCCACTAAATTTCCAGAAAAGGAACAGATGTTCTCTGGTTAGCTGGGGCAGGGAATGGGGAGAAGATAGAAACCACTTTTGTTTCAACAGGAACCAATTAAAAAAAACATGAATGGACATTAATATAGAAATAGGTAGCAATCAGCATTCATATCTTCACAATGCCCATGCACAATAATACTGGGCATACCGCAATTACCAGAACTGGAGACTTCCCCCTCTTCCAGTGAAGATATTTTATGCCAAATTGCAACAATAACTCTCTGATGCAGAAAACATTGTAACTAATATCTTAATCTTGTATGAGGGCTGGGACTAACAATATTGAACAGAAAATAAAATTTAACAAAGGACAAAAATGCATGGAATCTTGCATTTAAGTATTCATATACTTTTGTTTTTCCCTGCTAAGGATAATGTCTACAAATCTGAATATCCCCCCTTCCCCGGGAAATGTTCATCAGTACAAACCAGAATAGATTCTGTCCTTCATAACTGATGTACAATACTGTCCTCACACCGAAGGGGGAAGCACGGTGGCGCAGTGGTAGAGTTGCTGCCCCACAGCACCAGAGACCCGGGTTCAATCCCAACTACGGGTGCTGTCTGTACAGATTTTGTCCATTCTCCCTGTGACCATGTGGGTTTTCTCCGGGTGCACCGATTTCCTCCTACACTCTAAAGACGCACAGATTCGTCGGCTAATTGGTTTTGGGGGGAAATGGTAAATTGGTCCTAGTGTGTAGGATAGCGCTATTGTTCGGGGTGATCGCTGGTCGGAGCGGACTCGGTGGACCGAAGGGCCTATTTCCGCGCTGGATCTCAAAAGTCTGCAAAAGTCTAAAGATTTACAATTGTGATACGAATCACTGGAAGCTGAAGTAATACTTGGATGTAAACAAATGTGAAATAAATAAATTATTAAAATGCTATTCAGGATGTACAATAGGTCTCACAGTACTTACATCTCTGTAGAGAACGGCATTGACAAATAAGATCCTGAGTGAACATTTTAACAGTATACAGCTCTTCAACAATTTACCACCTATAAACAGAAAATGTGAAAATGAAATTGCCATGCAATGAACAAAGCAATTTATACACATTTAAAAAGTGTATCACAGTGCAAGGTCTCCTGATTAGGAGATAGAGATTAGACACTAACCTTCCACATGCACCCATTGCCCACTGTCTGAAAGTTCACAAGTAGCAGGTGCAGTTCCGGTCCTGAGAATTTTTAAGTACACCATGTACTGGTAAGGTGTTAAACGGCACGCAATGCAGCACGTAAGGCTGGTACTTAGATGAAATGACTGCGCAGCCGAATTAAAATCTCCATACTTGCAGAAGTAGAAGGGAACTTTGTCCCGCAGAGCTCGTAACCTAATCAAAAGAGGAAAAAGCAGCTCGTCACATGCATTACTTTAAGATGCTTTAAATGAAAATAAAACACTGACAGTCGTGTAGTTTTAAAGAGAAAAAAATGGAGCACTGTTAAACCATTGATGTGCAGATTGAGAAAAAGTGCATACTAACTTTAATGTATCATTGCATTTTATCACTCGTAGGTATCGAACCAACTCTCTGTACCTGAAAGGTAAATATTGAAACTAGTTAGGTGTCAGGTTTGCATTTGTTACACCAAGTACATAAATCATTGCAAACATGTCTCGAGGAAATCCTCTGTAACATGTCCAGCCGAGAAGACATCTTGCAGCATCCAATTGAATGATTACCGAGCAAACAACTCTGAAGTTGCGCAATTATTCATTTTACTTCAGCCTTACCCAAACTTTTATTTCCAGAAAAACATAAAATATTTGTTTGCCAACTTCATTGCATAAGACCAAGGGTTCCCAACCTGGGGTAATTTTACACCCAGGGTAAATTTGTTGATTGTGGATTTGTACGTGGGGCTGGCCGGCCTCGGAGCATGGGGAGCTGTGGTGGCGCGCGGCTGAGACCGAGCTTTGGAGGCTCCAGCTGCAGGCCTGTGGACGGTGACATCGGGAGCTCGCGGGTCTCTGGTGGGAGACCGCTTTCTGGAACTCCCGCGGCGGCAGCTTCTCCCGCCCGAGTTGCGGGGCTGAAAACGACCCGGAGCGGGGCCTGACATAGCCCGGCTCGGCTTTAACGGCCGCAGGATTGGCTTCGCCCGCCGAGGGCTTTAACATTGGGAGAGGATGGAGAGTAGGGGAGAGACAAGACTTTGCCTTTCATCACAGTGAGGAGGAGATTCACTGTGATGGATGTCTGTGTGAATTGAGTTGGTTGTGTGTCTTGTAAAATTGTTTATTTTTGTTGTATAGCTGCAGAAACCAAAGTTCGTAACGGAAAAATAAAGTTCATTGTATTGTATTGTACATATTGTTTTTCACTGTTTGGTTCTGGTATATCTATTAAAGTTGCCGGGGGTAAATGGGACGAAAAATGTTGGGAACCCCTGCATTAGACGCATAATGGATAGAATCTGTTAGAACTCCCAGGATAACATTCCCCCCCCCCTCCCCCACCCTTTCTCCTTAAAGGCATTCTTCCCTGTAAGACCTTTTTTAAAGAAACATTTAAAAACAGTTCAAATAAATGTAAATGACTAGAATTATTTTAAAAATAAAGTTTAAAAAAGTTTTTTGCCACCTAGCCCCCACGTTTATTAGTACCACGTGACCCACTCCATCTTGTGTGGAATTCTTGATGAAAAGTGAGCAGGGATAAAGGTAATAGATCTTTTTTTAAATACCTCAAGCTTCCACAAAGTAATAAAATTGAAATAAAGAAAAATGAAGCACTTGCGAAGAAAGTTTTAAAATCAAGATCAGTGAACCCCCCCCCCCCCCCTCAAATCAGCTGAGGCCACACTGCTTACATCATACGAGGGAAAGCTGAGAGGTCAGGTGCGAAGTGCAACCAAATGCTTAGTTCAGGAAAAGCCAAAGTACTGGAGTAACACCGTGAGTTAGACCACATCTCTGAAGAACATGGATATTGGGTCGTAACACTTCGTCAAACCCTTAATTCAGGATACTTGAACTACGTGTTTGGTTGCACTTTGCATTGGACTCCTGAGCAACATTTGTTTTCCACTTACTCTCCAACTACTTTTCAATATATACAGGTCCACCACTGATTTTCTGAAACCATTGGTTCCAGAGCTTTTCTGGAAGTACAATCTGAAGAAGGGTCTTGACCCGAAACGTCACCCATTCCTTCTCTCCAGAGATGCTGCCTGTCCCGTGGTTACTCCAGCTTTTTGTGTCTGCCTTCCTGTCTGGATTAACAGTTTGGCAAAACCAACAGAGGTCACGGCCTCCAAGAGGAGTCCAACGGTATCGGAACAGTCCGCCTAGGCTCGTAAAGTCGGCTATGCGACTGATCTGTCGCCTCCAACCGGGCCGGAGATGCAGAGCCCTGGCTGCAGGGGGGCAAATTTGACCCACCTATAGGCATGGCAACCTTGAGGTGGAGATCAGCTGCCTCACCTGGCCTAGGCAACCACACTGTCAGGGGGACTTCCGGGAGGGGATTTCAAGTGCGCTCTCGCAATTTTGTCTGGATTAAAAGGTGCCGGACCACCAGTTGCGTGGTGAAATCAGTGGGGGACCTGTAGTTGAAAAGGTTGGATGTGAGCACCTGCACACAGCCATTAGCCAGCACCCTTGCTCAAGCATTAAAGACCAATACAACCAGGCCTTGTAGAGTTCACAAATCATTCTCAAGTCGAATACAAAAGAATCTGGCTACACTCACAAGAAAAAAAAACCCCCATCAGTTACAAGAAACCACACACTTTGCCATCGAGTGCTGTCACCTGGATTTGAACTGAAAGAAACCTACTCTTCTCTTGCTTCCATCCTTTCCACCCGTGCGTGCACAACAGGGAAGTCCTCCCAAAACGTCTCTTTTCTGCCTTTCTTTTGTCGTTGCCCAGTGATATTTTGACCCCTGAGAATAGAAGTCAGGAATGGATCCTCCCATGATAGTACATTAAGACTGTAACGATATTCAAGGCAGATAAATGACCAATTGTTTTTATACCAGGCTTAATATCAAAAAGCTGGTTATATAACTTAGTTTGAAATATAGAATAATCAAAACAGCAATATAACATTTTTGAAACTAGGACATGCAGATGCTGGTTTACACAGAAAGATACAAAGTGCTGGAGTAACCCAGCAGGTCAGGCAGCATCTCTGGAGAACATGCTCTCCAGAGGCTGCCTGACCTGCTGAATTACTCCAGCACTGTATCCTTTAAAAAAAATAACATTTGTAGTGTTGTACAGGTCTCAATCTATAAAATTAGGTCAGATTGAGATTACTAATGGAGAATTGCAATCAATAAAAAAGTTAAAGAATGTTTTATTCATTTTATTTTAGTAGAGGTGTTGATGTGACGATTTGCTCCATTAATTTAAAAAAAAAAAAACGATACATTTCTCTCAAATTCCTGTTTTATGAAAGATCTTTTGTACATTTTAAAGTTTGCTTTTCAATTATCTAAATTTCACCACAATAGTCGGAAAATCCAGTTAGTTTGGAAATGAGCTGCCCGAGCACAGAACCACCCATTCACTGGAAGAAGCCAAAGGCAATCCATTTGTTGTTTTCATTAACGTGTGAGAATATCTTTCTTCTTCCCTCCTATTTAAATGGCAGCTTCCCACAGCTTTAAAAACATTTTCTAGAGTTATTTTTTGGAGCTGGCCATTGTTGGCAGGGCCAGAATTTATTGCCTTTCCTGGTTGTCCGTGAGAAATTGGTGGAGAGCCAATTTATTGAAGATCTATAATTCGTCAGGTGAAGGCACCCTCACAGCACAGTTAGACAGGGGTATCCAACATTTAGGCTCAGTAACTGCAAAGGAACAGCATTGTATATTTCCAAATCAGGATAACGTGCGTCTTGGAGTAACTGTTGATGGTTTTGCAGATGGTTGACATTGCATCCATTGTACAAAATGACACTGGAAACAAATGTTTGGGATGACAGTAGAATTCCAATCAACTGGGCTTCTTTATCCAAAACAGAGCCGAGCCTCTCAAGAGTTATGGCACCACGCTTCACGACTTGTGTTGTAGATAGTGGAAACCAAATGGAATATTGGTAAGCCATCCAATTTTGTAAGGATACTCAGCCTCTTATGTGGCTGGTTCATTTGAGTTTTTTTATAATTCCCCAGGATATTGATGATGGGGACTTATCATTGACAATGCTTTCAAAGTCAAGACTAGGTGTTCAGATGCCCTTTTGTTGAAGATAGTTATTGTCTAACACGTCTACAGCCCATGCCGGAATACTCTCTGGGACTTCATTTGCTGAGCAGTTGCAAATGGAATTGAACATTATTCATTGATGAACCCACATCACAACTCTGCTGCAATGAAGATCAATGATGATGGTTGGGCCCTGAAGAACTCCTGCAGGGATGTCTGGCTCCACAGTGTTTACCCTCCAATAATCACAAGCATCTTCCTTTGTGGGAGAAATGACTCCAACCTTTAACCTCATTTTAACCAGGGCACTGATGCCACACTCACAAGTGCTGAAGGACAGTCATTCTTTACTCAGTTCTAGAGTTCAGTTCTTGGGTCCACATTTGGCCCAAGGCTGTGATAAGGTCTGGAGTCCTGTGCTCGTGGCAGAACTCAAACTGGGCATTGCCAAATTGATTATTGGTGAGAAAGTGCCACTTTAAAACACCTTTGTTCACCGTGCTCAATATTAAAGCATGTCTAAATCTAATTAACACAGCAGATTTATAGCAGAAGCACCTACCTATTTGTAAAGATAAAGCAATGTGAAGGAAGTACAAGGGATTTATAGAAGGTTTTCAACTTGTTAAACAGATAAGGAGGGAAGTCATTCAATACAAGCATTCTTTGCAACGCACTGGTGATTCTGTAAAACAAAAATAAAACACACTATGTAATGTGTGCTACCTTGATTCTATTTAACACTGATAAACAATACAACCAAAGAAGGATTTGATCGGTGTCATTCATATTTCTTGCAGTAAGTTCCAAGATACATGCTATATTGTTTGCTGGTAGACTGATTTCCATCTCTGGGTCCATGAGCTGAACTCTCAAATCCAACTGATATCCGAAACAGGATGTTGGGAAGTGCACACAAGTGGACTGAAAGTGAGGGTTAGACTCAGTTTATAATATTCACTAAACATTTTACTTACACTCAACCATTTAAAGCACCAAAGAAAACACTGTGCAAAATACACCCTAGAAAGAAATCCTACAAAGTAGAAAGATGAAGCAAATAGTAAAAATGCATTTAAAAACATATTACTACAAGCTAGTTTCAATGGTTGGACATTATGACTATTCCACACCTTTTGCCACCTCTTACAGAAGGATTCTATGACCATGAAATGCACACAATTTACAAACATATACACTTGCATGTATTCCTAGTAATGCATGCCAAATAAAGTTAAAGGAATTTAAATAAATGTTGGAAAAAAATGGTCAACATCCGAAATGTAAAATTAAAAATACTCGAATGCTGGAAATCAGAAACAAAAGCAGGAAATGCTGGAAACACCCAGCAACTCAGCCAGCATCTGTGGAAAGAGAAACTGAAGGAATATTTCAGGTCAAAGACCCACCCACCTTTCAAGGAAGCTGACTTGCTGAGTGCTTCCAGTATTTTCCATTTTTGTTAGACATCATAAACGTGCTTGCGCGATTAACAATTTGCTAGATGTTGATTAATCTCCAAATTCTTACAGAATACACATGAAAAGGGACCGTGTAATCCACGGCAGTTGGAGAAATACAAAGACTATATGTATCTTACCTGTGCATAAATATTGGCACCGCCTGGCTAGGAGTTGAGGTCTGATCATTTTTATTGAAAACTTCCCTGTCAAAATAAAATAGATGAATTGGGCAAAAGAATAGGAACATTAAACACTGTACTCAATATCTTCGTGCATAACACGAGTGAGTTTGTCTGATGCTATTTGTAGCAGAAAATGGAGCTTATAACCAGTTACAATGAAATGGGCTACTGGGATATTGAGCAGGCAAAATAAAATGGGATAAACACAAGTAAAGTTTTCCTTATTGAACTGAAGTTTAGATTTCATTAGAGACAGATTTTTAGGAAATCAAGGGATTTGAGTCAAAGGAACAGACTAAGTGGAACAAGCTGCCAGAGGAGGTAGCTCAACGTTTACGAAGGTACATGGATAGGACCGGTTTGGATGGATCTGGAACAAATGCAGGCAGGTGCGACTAGTGTAGCTGGGACGGTGTGGGCAAGTTGGGCCGAAGGGCCTGTTTCCACACTGTATCACTCTATAACTATTGATAACATTCGTCAAGACCTACAAACTTAGTGCAGACCTAGAATCAAGACCAGAACCTCTCGGTCTGCAAGCCTTAGCAAAGTGAGAGCAAGTTCATTTTCTCAAAAATTCCCAAGAAAACAATATAAAAACCCAACTGTGGAGGTTGTTTGTGAAGAAGAATTTCTTTTGCCACTCCGATCATCATGATGGCAGCTGTTTTTGGCTTCTCCTTCTCTGTCTGATGTAGAAACTTGTTCACCACATTAAACACTGGTGTGTAACTAGAAGAAGAGAGCAGAAACATTAGAAAAGGGCAGTCACATTGCTCATAAAGCAACATTTTTTACCACCTTTATGCAACGTAACAGAAACATGACTAATTTCAATATATTGAAAAAGGAAAGATCTTTATTAAGAGGCAATTGCACCAGTGCTCATTTGAGAGAATATAATCTTGTCTTAAGGGAAATCATTCCAAAAGGTAAAATGTATCCAACACAGAGGATGGGAAGACACAGCAATAAAATGAAGAAATGTTGAAATCATATTTTGGGACAGAACATGTCTGAAAAATTAGCTGCCAAGATCGTGGGAGGCACAGTGGCACAGCGGTAGAGTTGCTGCCTTACAGCGCTTGCAGCGTTGGAGACCCCGGTTCGACTGTGTGATAGTGCTGTCTGTACGGAGTTTGTATGTTCCCCCCGAGAATGCATGGGTTTTCTCCGAGGTCTTCAGTTTCCTCCCACACTCTAAAGACGTACAGGTATGTAGGTGAATTGGCTTGGTATAAGTGTAAATTGCCCCTAGTGTGTATAGGATAGTGTTAATATGCAGGTATCGCTGGTCGGTGCGGACTTTGTGGGCCGAAGGGCCTGTTTCCGCACTATGTCTCAAAACTAAACTATGTTGGAATCACCAGATGAAAATTGAATCAATGGAAAAGATCGATTTGTTGAAAAGAAGCACCTCTATCTGCACCCATGGTACTTTTCCAACACTTTACGGGATTGAAAACCAAAGCTTTAACCTCACATGAATATGTGTTTGCCTCTAATAGGCAGAGACATATTATTTTTGCATCACAATTCCGACTTCTTTATTGAACAAGATCATTTAAATATATCTCGCTGAACATTAAAATATTACAGATAACCAATTTATATATATATTTGTTAAATTCATTTACCCCAAATGCAAGTTCAATAATGTATTTAAATTGTATCCAGGACATCAATTTATGTTTTACCAGTGTAAACAATATGCTTCCAACGCTACATGGTGTCAATTGGACTAATTAGGTAGAGTTTGCCAAATCTGACATTCTATCTAATTAGGCCTAATTAGTCTAATTGACAATATATGGCATTAAAAACATTTTGTTTAGACTACTAGAATATAAATTGATGTCCGGATACACTTGGACAATGGAAGAAAATTATTGGACTTGCATTATTGTGCCAATGTTCTACTCCCCCCCCCCCCCCCCCCCCCCCCTCCTCCCTTCCAAAGAAAAATAAATCTCCAGTTCCTATGGTGAAGTATAATTACATGATCTTTAAGGGCCTGTCCCACTAACGTGACTTTTCAGCAACTGTCTTCGACCTTGAAGCTCGAGGGCACTCGCCTGAAAAACCTCGAGCTGGATCGACCGTCAGCGATGAAACCGCGAGCTGGATCGACCGTCAGCACACACACACACACACACACACATCCACACATCGCAGGGGCCAGGGATTCACACTCGCGATGCACAGGAAGGTAAAAGATGGCTGTCACAGTATAAGGTAAGTCCTTTAGAGAGCGGGGAGGGGGGAGAAAGAAGGGAGGGGGGGTGAAGGGGGGAGAAGGGGGGGAGACACTTTTAAGAAGCCAGACTGAGGCCGCGAGTATGCGGGAACCTCCCTCGAGCATGAAGGAGAGTTACGGTGACCTCCTAGGACCATGTGTCGACCATGCTGCGAGTTTGTGGCGAGCGCAAACTCTTCTAAACTTGCAAATTAGTTCACCATAGTGGGACAGGCCCTTTAGACAGCCTGCAACATCTGAACCGCACAAAATTTATATTTCATTCCTTCAAACAGCTCAATCAACATTTTTGCAGAGATACTACCAGTAGAGGTCACTGCACAGCAATAAAGGGTAGGTAGCAATCCTAAACGTTCCTCCAACGTGTGCATTTTGAGCATACTGCAACACACCAACACAGGTGACAGCCACAGAAGCAGATCTACAAACTCGCATTACAATCGCTCCACACTCTTAAATCTGTTCATACACTGTAGATGGATTGATTGTAATCATGTATGTCCTTTCTGCTGCTGACTGGTTAGCACACAACAAACTGTACATGTGACAATAAACTATACTGAACTGAAAGTCAATATGGTGTCCAGGTTCATATCCAAATACATTCATGCAAACTAAATGTGCTCTTAGACACATGGGGAATGTCTATACCAAGTACACATCACTACATGGTTTAACACTGTTTTTTGCCGCACTGTTAGCACCAGGAATGTACTAAAAGAGGAAATGCAGGAAAATGCAAAAGTTGGCGGGTAAAGGGGAGGGGTGGGGGCAATAATCATAATGACTCAGCAGTCAAGTTTAAAAAAGTCCACCTTAACTAGCAAGCATAAGAAAGCCCAAGTTTGAAAATCTAAGTAAATTATCAGTCACCAATTAACCTTCAGCGAGATAACTAGCATTTAGAAAAGTACTTAATTGTGTGTTTTGCAATCTCTCGCCATATACTGCAACTACATACATAACATAGAAACATAGAAATTAGGTGCAGGAGTAGGCCATTCGGCCCTTCGAGCCTGCACCGCCATTCAATATGATCATGGCTGATCATCCAACTCAGTATCCCGTACCTGCCTTCTCTCCATACCCTCTGATCCCCTTAGCCACAAGGGCCACATCTAACTCCCTCTTAAATATAGCCAATGGACTGGCGTCGACTACCCTCTGTGGCAGAGAATTCCAGAGATTCACCACTCTCTGTGTGAAAAAAGTTCTTCTCATCTCGGTTTTAAAGGATTTCCCCCTTATCCTTAAGCTGTGACCCCTTGTCCTGGACTTCCCCAACATCGGGAGCAATCTTCCTGCATCTAGCCTGTCCAACCCCTTAAGAATTTTATAAGTTTCTATAAGATCCCCTCTCAATTTCCTAAATTCTAGAGAGTATAAACCAAGTCTATCCAGTCTTTCTTCATAAGACAGTCCTGACATCCCAGGAATCAGTCTGGTGCCCCTTCTCTGCACTCCCTCTATGGCAATAATGTCCTTCCTCAGATTTGGAGACCAAAACTGTACGCAATACTCCAGGTGTGGTCTCACCAAGACCCTGTACAACTGCAGTAGAACCTCCCTGCTCCTATACTCAAATCCTTTTGCTATGAAAGCTAACATACCATTCGCTTTCTTCACTGCCTGCTGCACCTGCATGCCTACTTTCAATGACTGGTGTACCATGACACCCAGGTCTCGCTGCATCTCCCCTTTTCCTAGTCGGCCACCATTTAGATAATAGTCTGCTTTCCTGTTTTTGCCACCAAAATGGATAACCTCACATTTATCCACATTATACTGCATCTGCCAAACATTTGCCCACTCACCCAGCCTATCCAAGTCACCTTGCAGTCTCCTAGCATCCTCCTCACAGCTAACACTGCCCCCCAGCTTAGTGTCATCCGCAAACTTGGAGATATTGCCTTCAATTCCCTCATCCAGATCATTAATATATATTGTAAATAGCTGGGGTCCCAGCACTGAGCCTTGCGGTACCCCACTAGTCACTGCCTGCCATTGTGAAAAGGACCCGTTTACTCCTACTCTTTGCTTCCTGTTTGCCAGCCAGTTCTCTATCCACATCAATACTGAACCCCCAATGCCGTGTGCTTTAAGTTTGTATACTAATCTCTTATGTGGGACCTTGTCGAAAGCCTTCTGGAAGTCCAGATACACCACATCCACTGGTTCTCCCCTATCCATGCTACTAGTTACATCCTCGAAAAATTCTATAAGATTCGTCAGACATGATTTACCTTTTGTAAATCCATGCTGACTTTATCCAATGATTTCACCACTTTCCAAATGTGCTGCTATCCCATCTTTAATAACTGACTCTAGCAGTTTCCCCACTACCGATGTTAGACTAACTGGTCTGTAATTCCCCGTTTTCTCTCTCCCTCCCTTCTTAAAAAGTGGGGTTACGTTTGCTACCCGCCAATCCTCAGGAACTACTCCAGAATCTAAAGAGTTTTGAAAGATTATTACTAATGCATCCACTATTTCTGGAGCTACTTCCTTAAGTACTCTTGGATGCAGCCTATCTGGCCCTGGGGATTTATCGGCCTTTAATCCATTCAATTTACCCAACACCACTTCCCGGCTAACCTGGATTTCACTCAATTCCTCCAACTCCTTTGACCCGCGGTCCCCTGCTATTTCCGGCAGATTATTTATGTCTTCCTTAGTGAAGACGGAACCAAAGTAGTTATTCAATTGGTCCGCCATATCCTTGTTCCCCATGATCAACTCACCTGTTTCTAACTGCAAGGGACCTACATTTGTTTTAACTAATCTCTTTCTTTTCACAAATCTATAAAAACTTTTGCAGTCAGTTTTTATGTTCCCTGCCAGTTATCTTTCATAATCTATTTTTCCTTTCCTAATTAAGCCCTTTGTCCTCCTCTGCTGGTCTCTGAATTTCTCCCAGTATGCTGCTTTTTCTGGCTAATTTGTACGCATCATCCTTCGCTTTGATACTATCCCTGATTTCCCTTGTTATCCACGGATGCACTACCTTCCCTGATTTATTCTTTTGCCAAACTGGGATGAACAATTTTTGTAGTTCATCCATGCAGTCTTTAAATGTCTTCCATTGCATATCCACCGTCAACCCTTTTAGAATTAATTGCCAGTCAATCTTGGCCAATTCACGTCTCATACCCTCAAAGTTACCTTTCTTTAAGTTCAGAACCATTGTTTCTGAATTAACAATGTCACTTTCCATCCTAATGAAGAATTCAACCATATTATGGTCACTCTTGCCCAAGGGGGCACGTACAACAAGACTGCTAACTAACCCTCGGTACACAAAATTGCTGGGGAAACTCAGCGGGTGCAGCAGCATCTATGGAGCGAAGGAAATAGGCGACGTTTCGGGCCGAAACCCTTCTTCAGACTGATGGGGGGTGGGGAAAGAAAGAAGGAAAAAGGGAGGAGGAGGAGGAGCCCGAGGGCGGGCGGATGGGAGGGTGGGAGGAGACAGCTAGAGGGTGAGACTAACTAACTCTTCCTCATTACTCAATACCCAGTCTAAAATAGCCTGCTCTCTCGTTGGTTCCTCTACATGTTGATTTAGATAACTATCCCGCATACATTCCAAGAAATCCTCTTCCTCAGCACCCCTGCCAATTTGATTCACCCAATCTATATGTAGATTGAAGTCACCCATTATAACGGATTTGCCTTTGTCGCACGCATTTCTAATTTCCTGTTTGATACCATCTCCAACTTCATTACTACTGTTAGGTGGCCTGTACACAACACCCACCACCGTTTTCTGCCCCTTAGTGTTTCGCAGCTCTACCCATACCGATTCCACATCCTCCAAACTAATCTCCTTCCTTTCTATTGCGTTAATCTCCTCTCTAATCAGCAACGCTACCCCACCTCCTTTTCCTTTCTCTCTATCCCTCCTGAATATTGAATATCCCTGGATGTTCAGCTCCTAGCCTTGGTCACCCTGGAGCCATGTCTCCGTGATCCCAACTATGTCATAGTCATTAATAGCTATCTGCACATTCAACTCATCCACCTTATTACGAATGCTCCTTGCATTGAGACACAAAGCCTTCAGGCTTGTTTTTACAACACTCTTACCCCTTATACAATTATGTTGAAAAGTGGCCCTTTCTGATTTTTGCCCTGGTTTTGTCTGCCTGCCACTTTTACTTTTCACCTTGCTACCTATTACTTTTACCCTCATTTTACACCCCTCTGTCTCTACGCTCACACATTTAAGAAACCCTTTCCCTTTAACTCCATCCTCCACTATCCCATTCGACACCCCACCCCCCTTATTCAGTTTAAAACCACCCGTGTAGCAGTGGCAAACCTGCCTGCCAGAATGCTGGTTCCACACCTGTTAAGATGCAATCCGTCCCTTTTGTACAGTTCCCCCTTACCCGAAAACAGATCCCAGTGATCTAAGAATCTAAATCCCTGCCCCGTGCACCAGTTCCTCAGCCACACGTTCAGGTCCCGTATCTCCCTGTTCCTGCTCTCGCCAGCACGAGGAACTGGAAGCAAACCGGAGATAACAACCCTAAACCGGAGATAACAACTCTCGTAGTTATCATGTGCATTCACAATAATGAGCAACTATCCTATTTCTGTTACATTGGGAAGTAGGGAGGGGAAGGAGAAAAGTTGTCATGGCCATTTCCTGCTTCATTAGATGATTTTCCAGTTGGTATGCAAATACAAATGCCTACTTCTGCTTTCTACTTTGGATATGAATTTAAAATCATTTTGTTCTGTCCCACTTGGGCGTAATTTGCGCGTAATTTACGCAACATCATTTAAGCGGCACGTGATGCGAGCATGGTGCGTGGCGACGTAGGCAGTGACGCGCGGTGCCCCAGGATTTTGGGATGTAAAAAATCTTTGCGCACCACCTGCATGACGCGCAAATGACGCCCAGGTGGGACAGGCCCTTAAGTCTTGAAAAATAGCAAGGTAGACACAAAGTGCTGGAGAAACTCAGGACAGGCAGCATCTCTGGAGAGAAGGAATAGGTGATGTATCGGGTCGAGACCCTTCTTCAGCAATGCTATCTTTTGATTATGGTCTAGAATAACCAAGTTGCTTTGGAGACAGTGATCTATGAAGGTCCACAAAATGGCCTGTCTGCGGTTAATACTTAAAGCCCTGTTCCACTGTACAAGTTCATTCAAGAGTTCTCCCGAGTTCGGCCCCGATTCGAACTCGGAGATTTACGGTAATGGCCGCTCGTAAGTACTCGGGGCTCTCGTGGACATTTTTCAACATGTTGAAAAATCTTCACGAGTGTTCCCGAGCTTACCGCGTTTCCCGAGTACCTGCCGTTAGCGTTATGAGCCGCTAAGAGACGTCCCTGAGCTCCAACGAACCCGCTACGTTCATTCTATGTGCTTACCACGAGTTTGATTTTTTTTTTAAACTCGGGAGAGCACTTGAATGAACTCGTACAATGGGACAGGGCTATTAGAAGCTTGCAGCCTCCAGATTTTATCTCAAATATGTAACACCCTTTATAGCTGCTAGTTTTCAGAGCAAAACCTGCTTCTTTCTGCAACAAGGCTAAGAAACAAATCTTTGTGGCAGGAGGGGTTAGTGGGAGAGAACAGTGACGTAAGAACAATATGCACAATGAGGGAACAGCTAATGTATCTCTTCATGCCAGGCACATTGATCTATTCATCTTTAGACTTTAGTGATACAATGCGGATACAGGCCCTTCGACCCACTGAGTCCGTGCTGACCAGCCCCAGCGATCCCCGTACCCAAGCACGATCGTACATTCTATGGACAATTTACAATTTCACCGAAGCCATTTAACCTACAAACGTACGTCTTTGGACTGTGAGAGGAAACTGGAACATCCGGACAAAATCCACACGTTCACAGGGAGCATGTACAAATTCTGTACGGATAGCATCCAAAGTCAGGATCAAACCCAGGTCTCTGGCGCTACAAGGCAACAAAAATACCGCTGCGCCACCGCTAATCAAGAAAATAAATAGCCGTGCACAAGGCCCACAAATAATAATGTGAAAGTGAGTAAATAAATCAGTTTTGCTGATGGTGCTTGACTGATAAAGAGGACAGATTACAGGATAATAGACTGCTTCTACAGCCACCTAAAAGACATGTCCAGAAGTACAGTATTTGCCCTGAACTACATTAACAAGCCTAGATTACATATTTCTTCAAATAGACAAGTATATTTCATCAAATGGACAAGTTTTAGACAAGTCTTACCTGTAGAGTTGGATCTCCACATGGTTCATCTGGCACATTTCACAAAATATTTTAAACTGATTGTGACAGGAACAAATGCACGGGATCAAGGAGCTCCGAGATGTTATTATTCCCATCATATAATTATTATATTCCAACGCAAGCTCTAAACAAAATGTCTGCAATAAAGCACCTGTAAAGCAATTGAAAGTATGAATTAGGCAGATAACTTTACACAGAAAATCTAGGCGGCAGAAACTACTATTGAGTTCAGCATCTATTTAGTATAATTTAGATACCGAGCGGAAACAGGCCCTTCAGCCCACTGAGTCCGCACTGACCAGCAATCCACACCCACTAGCACTATCCCACATGCCAGGGATAATTGTACGTCTTTGGAGTATGGGAGGAAACCGGAGCACCCGGAGAGAACCCACGCAGGTCATGGGGAGAACGTACAAACTCTGTCCAGACAGCACCCGTAGCAGGATCGAACCCGGGTCTCTGGTGCTGTGAGGCAGCAACTCTACTGCTGCACAACGGTGCTGCCCCTAATGATTTTTTTTTATTTAAAAAAATTGAAAAGGCAAACAATAATCTCCAATAAATGGCGTTTTCAGGAAGTTGCCCACTTCCAGTGAAAACATGCCAACCCGTCAGTTGCAACAGCCTTCTGTTATGGAGAAACATTTTATAAAAACAATTGTGTCAATGGGGTAACGGAGGCGGTGGAATCTTGAAAGTTTCAGATTTGCAATAACAAAGTTATTTTCCAACAGGAATTGTCAAAATGTAAAAATGGTCTTTTGAATAGCTACAAGCTTAATTTTGGAGGTAGTATTTTCCGTTGTGCAATTGAGTATGATTGCACAAATGTCAAGACAAGCAACGGTTGCCAATTTCAATGACCGTACATGGTGAAATTGCGGAGCCAGGGGATCAAACTATGTGCGATGAGGAGCACAGAAGGGTTTGTAAAGGAGAGGCAGCGGCCAAACCTGAAAATGGCGTGCCAGACTATTCGAAATGGACTGTCATCTTGTGCTAAACAATAATAGTTTGCAACAGACGTTCTGCCAGCAGTACAGCGAGAGCGTATAGCAACTCTTCATGTGGTCCCAGAAGAGGATCTATTATCAAACATTACAACCGTTCCACTCTTCTAAAACTCCATTACAACTGTAAATTTAATCAGGATTTCACTCTGGGATTTTACTCTCTGCACTACCTGTTGTACTTATGTATGGCTTGATGGTACTCATGTATAATTTGAACTGATTTAATCGGATAACATGCAAACAATAGCGTTTCACTTTACCTCTGTACATGTGACAAAATTAGACCAATACTAAAGGCTGCAGCATTCACAATCAGGTTGAACCAACAGTACAAATATCTGGCCCATCTCAGCTTCTTGTCAGCGCCCCTTATGCGGCGACTATTGCAAGCAAAGAATTTCACTGTGACTTGTCACATGTGACAATAAAGTATAGAGTAAAGTTCTTCCCAAGGTTAGAAATTGGGACCATGTCTAACCAATTCACTCCACACATCATCAAAAGGCTGAGTGCACCAGGTAGAGTAACAGGAAGATTAGGTAATGCATCAGCATAGTGCTGAAAATTGACACTGGTATTGATGCAAATCAATAATGTCACGTGTACCAGGATATAGTGACAAGCTTTTGTTTGCATGCTTTCGAATCAAATCAGATAATATCATACATTACTACAGTTAAGCCAAATACAGGTACAACAGGTAGAGCAAAGAGAAAAATTCCAGAGTGCAGCATATAGTTCTCAGCATTGTGGCACAATAGTTCCAGAGAAAAAGTTAAACGTCTGCAATGGGGTAGAATGGAAATTCGGGACCATACCCTAGATATAGAAAGGCCATTCAGAAGTTTGATAACAGAGGGGAAGAAGCTCTTTCTAAGTTTAAGTTAGGGATATTTTACTGGTGTGGTCTCCACAAGAATATCTGTTCATCGTGAACATTTAATGCTAAGAGTAACTAACATGTTATTACACAATAATTAAAGGCATAAAGTGGATGTGCACTGATGGGAGAGTCTAGGCCTCAGAATTAAAGGGCGCTCTTTTAAAAAGACGAGGAGGAACTTCTTTAGTTAGAGGGTAGTCTTCTTCTTGCGTATGGCAATCTGTGGAACTCATTACCACAGAGGGCTGTGGAGGCCAAGTCAGTGGATATTTTTTAAGGCAGAGATAGACAAGAGGTTCACCACTGGGTTGCGCCAGCAATGGCTGCCTTGCTAACAGTCTGTTTGTCCCTTCCTTCTTTGTGTTTAAATTGTACAAGTTAAATATATGTTTTTAGTGTCCTTCAGTTTGTTTTATGTGGGGAGTGGGGGGTGAGTTGGGGGAAACTTTTTTTAATCTCTTACCTCGACGAAGATGCGAGTTTGTTTTCCATATCGTATCTCCGTCTGCACTGCGGCCTAACATCGATGAGTTAGACGCCTTTGCTGGAGATCGACTGGTAGCTCCACCGCGGAGCCTGCAAACTTACCATCAGGGAGCTCGCGATCCCTTTGCCAGGGGGATCGATCTCGGAGCTCCACCGTGGTTAGAGACCGACTTCGGGGAACCAAGCCGTAGGAGCTTCGACCGCCCCGATGCTGGAGCTTTGATCGCCCCGACACGGGAGCTTCGATCACCCAGCATGATGGTTCGACTGCCCCGACCTCAGGCCAATAAAGAGGAAAGAAGATTGGACCTTTTTGCCTTCCATCACAGTGAGGAATCCGCTGTGGTGGACGTTTACGTTAACTTTTACGTAGTTGTGTGTCTTGTTGATTTTCTTTCCCGTATGGCTGTATGGTAATTTGCATATCACTGTACCTTAATTGGAACACGTGACAATAAAAGACCTTTGAAGTTCTTGATTAGGATGGGTGTCAAGAGTTACGGGGAGAAGGCAGGAAAATGGGATTAGGAGGCAGAGATCAGCCATGTTTGAATGGCGGAGTAGACTTGATGGGCCGAATTCTACTCCTATAACTTGTGAGCTCAGTTCATAACAATTAGTGAATTGAAATTGCTAACAAACTCCAAGTAATATCATAGACATGATTACCTCCATGTCGAAGTTCTGAATCAATGTCAACTAGATCGAAGTTGAATATTGAGAGTGCACCAGTTAGTGCGACATCCCGGTGTGCTTTCCAATATTTACTTTTATTGTGAGCGTTGCAATGACAAAATGAAGGAAGATTCCAGTATTGGCACTAATATAGAAGAGGGTAAGGGAGAGCATGTTGTTAAAATCCAAATCCTTTTCACATCATACAATAATATGCAAGATTTTTAACTAGAATGGAAACAAAGTTATGAGCAGCAACTTAATGAACATGTTTATAAAAATTAGTTTTACTAACAGGGAGTCTAGTCCAACTTAGCCATCGTGAATACCACCTAGGTAGACAAAAAATGCTGGAGTAACTCAGCGGGACAGGCAGCATCCCTGGAGAGAAGGAATGGGTGATGTTTCGGGTCAAGACCCTTCTTCAGACCGAGCCTCATGTCATGATTTTTGCTCTCAGCAGTGGCAGAGGAGCCACCTTTGTACAAATTCCCGAGCCCAAGTTGTGTTTTACTCTGCACAATGCTTTGGGCCTTTTATGCAGATATGTTTTATCACCAGGGAGTCCCAGCACAACCCTGACACAGGCTGCACACTCAGTACCACTTTAGTGAACCTTTTCAGACATTTTTACCATTCCCAGAACATGGCGCTACTTCCAATGTACTGAACAAATCACAATAAGACACTTGGTGTCAATATCTACTGACAGTCATCAAAATATTGATGTTGTCTTCTTCTGTTCAATGGAATAATCCATCTGAAATTCAGATTGTATTCCACATCTTAAAGCCATTTTTATTACATCGTCACCAATTTTAGATATCTCAAAAATAATTTGGGGCTGGTCTTTTTGCAATTGCTTTATGTTTAAAGTTATGGGTCAAGATCCTTCTTTTGACAAAGACTCTGAAGAAGGGTCTCGACCCAAAACATCATCCATTCCGTTTATCCAAGATGTTGCCCGACTCGCTTGGTTACACCAGCTTTTTTTTTGTCTATCTTTGATTTTTTTTTTTAAATCCGATCTCAAGAGCATCAGAGACTGATAAACAGAACTGCATGCATGCATTTATTTATTCATTACTCCTTTTCTTGCTTAGCCCAGTAGTCACAGGCCAACTGCTGCCCCATCTCAGATTACAAACAAATTTTAGACATTTGGTTTTGCACTCTTTCTTGCAGTTTTCTTTGAATGAAGGATAATGCAAGATGCCAGAGCAATCACACACCAAACATCACTAGGAGGAAAATAAACCAGGATCATGCTGCACCAAAATGGTGCATAATCAGACGCTCATGCTAAAAATAATAGCTTAATATTTTGTAATGCACATGGCCGATTCCTGGACTGACTATACCGAAAACTCAACATCGTCTCTCTGGTGACGTCTATTTTATTACCGATTTAAAAATAAACACAATAATTGCAACTGATAGAAATGTACCCACCTCAGAAGCAGGTTTGTCACAGATATAACAATAGCACTGGTCACAGAAATTTAAATTGCTACCAGTAGGCCCAGATACCTCATTTTCTGTTCGCCTAAAACAGACATTTTAAATACATTAAAAGGTTGATATCAGCCATTAAAAAAAACTTGCAGAATGGGTGTGTAAAAGTATTAGTGATTACTTAAACCTGGAGTACATTAATCAGGAAATTACTCACTCTCAAAAATGTTTTTGAAATCTTTCACTTCAGGCCGTTAAGTACAATATACTGCCTTTAACTTTTGTGGGAAATATATTTCATTAGTTTCATACAGTGCAGCCTGAAATGCTCCATAAATCACTTTAGTTATGTTCAATAGTACATCATAGCTTTCCACGAGCCAAAAAAAAAGGAGATACCAATGGAAATCAATTCATGCAAGAATTTAAGGAATTCTAATAAATAAAAATATGAGTTGGGCATTTACCTTCAATGGCTCTTTATTATCACAGTGTAATTCTTTTTTTTGCATCGTGTTCAGTAAATTATTACTATACATAAACACAATACCAGATTAAATACAAAGTGTATAGAAATAGCCCACTGAGACCAGATACAAGAGTCGCCAGGTTTTGGCACCATTTTCAAATGTTGTGCCTGCTTCATCATTCTATGGCTGATCTATGACATTTTCATGCACAACACAATATCCCTCAACACTTAATCTATTGATGGGTCTCAAGTGGCATGCAGTGACTGGGCATCCATTGCCTTCTTGGGTAGAGACCTCGATGGACTGAGTGAAGAAAGTTCAGCTTCAGATAGGATTTGTAGACATGGTAGTGGTACCCTTTCATGACCCAATTAACAAGACTGTGATACCAGAGTACACAGTCTTCCATACACCACACAGCCGATTAGTTTAGGCATGGTATCTTTAAATCAATAATGCTTTACAGAGTTCATTTTACTAGAATTACAATAATATATTTTATGGATAGGATTTCAAACAAAACCCACCACACACACAAAAAAATCAGGAAGTATATTCACTAATAATTAACTGCCTGTATCCAACATGAGTGAAATAGTACATCTATATTTAGAGAAAGGGGTCAGGGAATTGTAGTTCTATATAACAATCTATTAGCACAACACAGTACGTGCAGACTTGCAGTAACAAGTACAAAACAGTTCTAAATCTTCAGAGATAAGAACAATTTAAAGTCTAATGGTTTTTGACAACAAATTATATGTCCAAAATGAACTCTCAGGGCTACATACGTAAAGTCTTGTTCTACACAGTCATATCGTGCGTGTGGCATTACATTGCCCTTTTTGCTGTAGGTAATGGCAAGCCCACATTCTTCATCAATTACTTCAGTGCTTTTATCCTTGGATATGTCCAAAGCTTCTGTGAATAAAAACGATTACATCAAAAAAAAAACGTACTCATTAAACTCAAGACACCATTGAACATATTTAGTTGATGAACAAGAACAGTAAAGGTGAAATATTCCACTAAATTTTACTGGTGCTTATCTAGTTCAACTGAGAATAGTATGAAACATTAATGCAGAAGGAGAAGAACATTTAGTCTTTTGAGCTTTGTAATGACTCAGCGAGGTTGTGGCTGATCTGTGATCACACTTTGTTTATTACCCTCATTTTCATCCTAAGTACCTTTTGGATAACAAAAATCTAACAATTTCAACGTTTAAAATGAGCAAATGGCTAGAAGCAACCACTATTAATTCCAATCTCTTAACATCCATGGAGAGTGAAAGCAAGTTAAATTACCTAAAATGTCAGGCTCAATTTTTAATTATTTACCCTATTTGTCCCATTGTTCCTAATTCCCTATTCACCTTATTAATTTCATATCCTTAACTTTCCATAAAATTGCTTCAAATTATTAATTCCTTAACCTCCACACAAAACCTTAACCTCCTTAACAAACCTTAACCTCCTTTGATGAGTCAAGGTAAAATTTTGATAACTGTATTATCGGTATTATAACTGTATTATAACTGTTTCCATGCAAAAGATAGTGACCAGGGCTGTTCACGTGATCTCCAGAAATCTGAAGAGCTGTAGTATAACTTACATTTCATTGTATAATCATTAATATACAATGACCAAATTCCATTAGCCTTTTTGATTATTTCTATCCACATCCTTGACATGCAAAAGGAATATTAGCACATAATCTTCTGGAAGTCCACATAAATAATACCCGCAGACATTCACCAACCACTACATTAGTTACTTCCCCATATATAGTTCACCAGGCGTGACAGACATTTCACAATAGCTAAAATTACACTGTTCTTAATATCAGTAACATTAAATGTTTCGTGAAATATTTACTGAAATACATTCCCCTGTCACTCTCGAATCGCAACGTTATATGTATTTCTACAGTCCAAAGGAAAAGACCACGTATTGAGAGAACTGTGAAAGTTTATAATTAGGGCATGTTCTTATCCATTTCCTATAAAACCTCACAATGCCTCCCACATCGTTTGGGAATGTATTACTCTTTAAAATTATTATTTTCTATATTTTGAAATTTTCAAAATACTTTCAAATATGTTGCATCATTTGTGGCACTCCCTAAATCCTTATTAATTTCCTTCACAGCTCTACTATAAATACTAACACCACAACCAGAGAGCAGTGCTGAACTTCTATCTATCTCTTTGGTGACCCTCGGACTATCCTTGATCGGACTTTGCTGGCTTTACCTTGCACTAAACGTTATTCCCTTCTCATGTATCTATACACTGTAAATGGCTCGATTGTAATCATGGATTGTCTTTCTGTTGACAGGATAGCAGGCAACAAAAGTGTTTCACTGTACCTTGGTCTACATGACCATAAGCTAAACTAAAGTTAATTGTTCAAGATTTACAATGTCACTGCCTCCAATTTGGGGAGCGGAGTACGACCCTCGCCCATTGCTCATTATCACCTTTACCCTCAATTGCGGGGGGGGGGGGGGGGGGGGGGGGGGGAAGTATACAAATTCTATATCTGCTACAAATAAATAGGTCTGACCTGGAGAGTCTTCTACAATGAAGACTGAAGTTTCTTCTTCATTGTCTCCTTCGGTGTCACTTATTATAATAACGCTGTCAACTTGCTCCATCTGCAGTTCCACTCAGCTGTAAAAAGACAACAATTTACATTGTGATTAATTTCCCTTTTGCTGATTCTTTGTCATACACAACAGGACTTGTCATTTTCTCCCAATAATATGTCTCGGTCACATTTTCTCACTCAAGCATACAGAATATTTGTCACATTACTATCATTTGTATCGTGGTGTGGTAAAACCCACTGGGCATGGATAAGGTCTCTGAGAAGGTCCAATCTACCTTCTACCAAATAAACCAATAGTATGGATTGTGTGCCAAAAGTAGACTACGGGTTGCTACGATGGAACAGCAAGATGTACATTAATACTCTGCCCAGTAAAGCTGGAATTAATCTTTTCTGAATCATACCAAAGAGCTATCCAATATTCACAAAGGCATTTGCAGCACCTACCTTGCATCAATTTTTCTCATTAAGCACAAAATATATTATTACTACAAAACTACCAAAGCTGCTGCCGACAATCACCACAACATCCATTAATGACTACGGGAGTCGTCTACCTGAACATGGTGCAGAAGAGACGGTGGTGAGTCATAAGTGTCATGAGTATGCCTAATTAAATTACTACGTGATTAACAGAGTTGTTCTCAGCTAGAGTATTTCAGCTGCAATCAGAGGGGGGAAAACATTTTTGTTACTGCGTAGTCATTATCGAGCAACCACATGTAATTTGGCAGAGAATGATCACGTTTTTTTAGACATGTGCTTTGAAATAGGTCCTCCTGCTATTGCTCACTGAAGGTGATCACATGAATAAATACAGGAAAACTCTCTCTTTGCCAAGATGGCGCAGGAGCGTAGCAACTCTGCATGCTGGCCCCAGAGGAGGATCTACTATCATCCATTACAATCGCCCTACTCTTTTAGATCTCTTTTTCACCTGCAAATCTAGCACAATTTACACATTGCAATGGAGTTTGGCTGATTGTATTCATGTATTTATGGTCAGATTTGATTGAATAGCACGTAAAATCAAGCTTTTCACTGTACCTTGGTACACATGACAATAATAAACCTAAACCTGTAAGAATGTACTCCACCCCCCCCACCCCCCCCAGAGGTGGGAGCTACTTGCCTAGAAAAAACTGAAAATGGGAAACATGAGAAAAATGGGAAATCGAATACCACAAGCATCCTGGGAAGATGCAACTCCCTCCCCCAGCCTTTTCTAGCATACAAAGAAAAAAACCCCACCCCTTCCAGGTGAAGCAGTATACTGCTTCCAATTTAGTGTACTGTATTCAGTACTCACAATCTAGTCACCTACACAATGGAGAAATCAAATGTAAATTGGCTTATAGCTTTGCTCAACTTCATTCAGTTTAAGAAGGTGCTCTGAACTACCAGTTGCAGCCATTTTAATTCTCCGTTGCACTCCAACTCTGACTTCCCTCTATGTCCTCCAACAAGGTTCCAAACCAAATGGATCTAAACCTTAAGGAACAACATCTGATGATCCAGCTGGGTTGTTACAACTGTTTTTCTCACTTTGTAGGTTGAGTATTACAACTGTTCTTTCTCACTTTGTAGGTTGAGTATTACAGTAAAAACAGCAAGAAACAACATCTTGCCAACAATGTTGTTCTCTCTCAGTTCTCATTCATATAAAAATAGGTGCAGGAGTAGGCCATTATTTACACACCCTATGGATATATCAGCTAAGATTATCAAGTTTTTGCCACCCTTTCTCAGCCAGCTTCACCACTATTTGTGTCAGTTTTCTTACAGACATTCCCTTTGTTCTCTCCACCCTAACAACAGTTAATTTTTGACCTTCCCAATTCTGATGTTCATTGATTTGATATATTTGATATATTAACAGTTTCTCTCTCGACACACACACCATGAGTATTGCTACTGTTTTCTGTTTATATTTCTCCAAGTGATGACTGGGGTGAGTGCTCTGAGTCTGAAGAAGGGTTTCGGCTCGAAACTTTGCCTATTTCCTTCGCTCCATAGATGCTGCTGCACCCACTGAGTTTCTCCAGCATTTTTGTCTACCACTGATCCTATAGTACTATTTTATTCAAACAAGCCTGTAAGGTAATCCTATAACATCATGAAATCTTCTTAAAATTCCAGTTTTGAAGCCTATTGACCTTTTAACCAGCAGTTAACCAGTATCAAAAACCCATAGTTGATGTGTTAACAACAAACTAACAATCATTGCATGTGCACGTGGGAATGGAATTGCAACTGCAACTTTTTAGTATCCATCATTAATTTCTGAGCTTTGATTGTAAATATAAAATTATGTTATTTAATTACATAAAATTTAAAAAGTTAACTGTTTCAAATACAAGACAAATTGAATTATTAAAAAAAAAAAAAAAAATACAAAAAAATGTTTTTATATACTCGTTAGAAAATCAAATAAAACGAAAAAGGTTTGAGATAGGTAGCATTATATGTCCAAAAAACTCCATTCAAACCAATCTCAATGTGACTCTTCCAAACAAATTTGCTCTCACATAGCTGCTTGTTTTAATTAGTCGAGTCTTGTTCCATGCTGTAACGGTGCCCCAGAGGGATTTCCAATCCCTGCTGATCTCACGGATTCTATAATTATCCACTCCTCTTGGGGTTAATGAATGAAAAATGGTTCCAATTCAGAACTTCCATTAAAGGACAGCACCTAGCTTTTGGATCCATCTCCAACATGCCAATGAGAAAATGATTACCATGCTCACAAGTGAAAAATATTTCTATGACAATCTAGTTATATCCCAAGGTAGACACAGAATGCTGGAGTAACTCAGCGGGACAGGCAGCATCTCTGAAGAGAAGGAATGGGTGACGTTTCTGGTCGAGACCCTTCTTCAGACTTATTTATTATGTTATAGTTATATCCCAACATGTAATAACCATTACAAACACAATTTAAGCTCCATACAGTCTCAATGAAGGAAATTATATTTAATTTAACTTTTCTCCACCTTCCTCTATTGTGTAATTACATAAACAACTCAGTTACTATTTTGAACAAATACTGTTCCCATCCCTTTTCTTAGTATCTATGATCATCAAACTCAAAACAACCAACAAAATAAGTCCACTTAAAAATCAACATTGCAGCTTTTATCTAAACAAGATATTGGCACAAAATGCTGGAGCAAATCAGCGGGTCAGGCAACATCTCTGGAGATAGGAATAGATGACATTTCAGACCCTGAAGAAGCGTTCCAAACCCAAACGTCACTTATTCCTTTTCTGCAGAGATGCTGCCTTACCTGCCGGGTCACTACAGCATTTTGTGTCTATCTTCAGCATAAACCAGCATCTGCAGTGCCTCCCTGCACATTTTATTTAAACAACGCTATCCTATCATTCTTGCCAAATGCCTTTCTATTTATATTGCAGAATTCAGTATAATCATTTGCATCCAATTTCTGTTTAAAAAAAATCTTGATCTCAAACATTCTTTTCCTCAGACTTGAAACTCTGTGGTGCTAATGTACCGAACTCGATAAGACAACTTAATTATCATCAACTTTAACTCCAAAAAACGTGATGTATGTATTCCAGGATCTCATTCTGCCTCCATATTATGGGGCTGGGAGCTGTTGCTGTGCAGCGGGATCTGGTTGGTAGATGTTAATTCTGGAAGGCCCGCATGCTTTAGCTAATGAGCCAATATTTTAGAGACATATGGGGACTGCATATGTTGAAATATGAAGCAAACAATAAACAACTGCCAGAGGAACTCAATGGATCAAGCAGCACAAGTGAAGGCGAATAGGCATTTCTTGTCAAGACCCTGCCATAAGGACCATCAGTATTAATGAAAAAGTTAAATGCTTTTAAATATATAAAAGATACATGGTGGAATACTTGACTAGGTTGTAGCTTGTATTCCAAGAGAGAGAGACAAGCCTGGGCTTCCCTCACTCAGGTGATGTATATTGAGACAATGACCGATGCCTTTGAAATGTCTTGTCCTGGAAGTACCAACTGATAAGATGCCTTTGAAATGTGTCTACTAATTGATAAGACAAGCTCAGATGCGTCTGGTAGTGATGTATATTGGCTACATCTTGACCATGACTAATATATTTGGCATGTGACTAAGTGACACCCACACAGTATAAAACACCATGCAAATCTTTGTTCATTGAAGTGGTGGCATGGGGAAAGTCAAATGTCTATTGCTTACTTGACTGGTTTATCCCTGTCACTTCCGCCGGCAGATGATCAGTAAAGCTTGAGTTGGTCTACCTAATGTTTTTGTGAGTTGTCTGTTTATTAAATAGTGAACCTTATCATTAAGGCAACCAGGGAGAGGTGCAAGATGACAGGCAGTTGGAGTCAGGTGAGGGAGGGCTAGTTTAGAGAAAGAGGCTGGTGGATAATAAATGGAAATAGAAAAATTTCCTCCCTTGTTTGTTTTCACCTATCACCCACCAGCCTGGGTCTAAACTCCCTCCTTCCCCTCTACCATCGGGATCCATCAACCAATCCTGACAGATTCTGACAGGGAGAGCCCAGGAAAAAGGCCATCAAGCTGGCGCCGCACATGGCAGCCACGCCAACAGCCCGTCTCGTCTTTTTCTTCTTTTGCTATTTTGGTCAGTGTTTGCTTGTATGTTTTTAGTGTACCTTGAGTTTTATATTATGTGGGGGGGGGGGGGGGGGGGTTGGGGAGACCTTTTTTTATCTCTTACCTCGATGGAGATACAACTTTTTCTCTTTGTTAGGGATCGACTGAGGGAGCTCCAAACGCAGGAGCTTCTACCGCCCCGATCGAGGATGTTTCGATTGCCCCGACCGCGGGAAGAAAGATATGTTATTTGCCTTCTATTACAGTGAGGAATGCGAGGTTGCCAAAAAAACAAGATGGACGTGCTGCGTGCACTGGTGAGGACTCAGAGGGAGTGCCGCGAGTGCAGTGATCTTGGTGTTTTGCGGGGACATGGCTCCATGAGGACATCCCAGAGTTAGTACGAGGGCGGACGGCTTTCTGACTGTTCGGGCGGACAGGGACTGCCGAGAGAGTGACAGCGGTCGGTACAACTCTAGTCACATCACGATGAAGGAGCATGTGTGTGTGTGGCCCGGACATTGAATTGAATTGAATAAATTTTATTAGCCAAGTATGTATACATACATGGAATTTGCCTTGGTTTTGCTCGCAAGTAACAACACGATATACAGTAGACAATTAAAAATAAAACATTATTATTTACACATGTAAAGAATTAAATAAAATACCAGAGCAAAAGGAGGCTACAAACTTTTGGCTGTTGAGTAGAGCTACTGCTTGTGGAAATAGGCTGTTTTTATGTCTGGCTGTGGCGGCTTTGACAGTCCGCAGCCGCCTTCCAGAGGGACGCGATTCAAAGATTTTGTGGCCAGGGTGAGAGGGGTCAGAGATCATCTTACCCACTCGCTTCCTGGCCCTTGCAGTGTACAGTTCGTTGATTGGGAGAGAAGGTTGCAGCCAACAACCTTCTCGGCTGATTGAACGATGTGCTGCAGCCTCCGGATGTCGTGCTTGGTGGCTGAACCAAACCAGACCACGATGGAGAAAGTGAGGACACTATGATGGCAGTATAGAATTGGACCATCATTGCCCGTGGCAGATTCCTCAACAGCCGCAGAAAGTACATCCTCTGTTGGGGCTTTTTGACTGTGGAGTAGATAGTGGCCTCCCATTTAAGGTCCCTGGAGATGATGGTTCCAAGGAACTTAAATTACTCCACAGATGTGACTGTGGTGTTGTTGATGGTGAGTGGGCAGAGGGGAGGGGGAGCTCTCCTAAAGTCTACAATCAATTCCTGTCTGTAGGCAGATTCCTCCCCGTCCAATTAAGGTTGTGCCGTCCACAAACATGAGAAGCTTGACAGAATAGTCTGTGGAGGTGCAGTAGTTGGTGTAGAGTAAAGGAGAGGGGAGAGTATGCAGTCTTGTGGTGCTCCTATGCTGAGGGTCAGCGGGTCTGAGATGTGCTTTCCCAGCCTCACATGCTGCCGTCTTGTCTGTCAGGAAGTTGGTGATCCACTGACAGAGGGGTTCAGGCACAGTCAACTGGGAGAGTTTGGAGTGTAGTAGTTCTGGCACAATGGTGTTGAATGCAGAGCTAAAATTCACAAACAAAATCCTTGCATAGGTCCCCTGGCGGTCTAGGCGCTGGAGGCTGAAGTACAGGCCTAGGTTGACTGCATCATCCACTGATCTATTGGCCCAGTATGCAAACTGCAGGGGGTTTGTGATATTTTTCAGGTGGGCCAGCACGTCTTCATGATTACGGAGGTCAGTGCGACAGGCCTGTAGTCCTTGGCTTTTTGGGTACTGGAACAAAAGTGGAGACTTTGAACCAGGCAGGGTCAGTGCAGGTTTGCAGGGTCCAATTGAAAATGTCTGTGTAGACTGGTGCCAGTTGTTCCGAACAGAGCTTGAGGGTAGAGGGGAAAACGTTGTCCGGTCCTGGAGATTTCCGAATAGCTTTTCCGCCTCCTGAATAGCTTTTCCACCTCCTCAATTGTTGTTAGTGATGGAGAAGTGGCTAGACTGATGTTGGGCAGCAAGGAGGGGGTGGGTAGTGGATAAGGGCCCATCCTTTGCAGACTGGAGTTAGGCTGTAAATGTGTGTGAAGTGGTGATTGGGGAGGAGTGGGTGCGGAAGGGTCCAGTCTTTGCAGACTGGAGTCGGGCTGCGAGTAGGTGTGAAGTGGTAATTGAGGAGGAGTGGATGGGGGAGGGAGGGAGGGAGGGAGGGGGTACCGGGGCTATGTTTCTGTCTATTGAACCTGCAGTAGAACCCGTCTGAAGAAGGGTTTCGGCCCGAAACGTCGCCTATTTCCTTCGCTCCATAGATGCTGCTGCACCCGCTGAGTTTCCCCAGCAATTTTGTGTACCTGCAGTAGAACTCGTTCAGGTCATTGGTCAGCTGACGATTGTCCAATGAGCGAGGGGGGAGGGGGGTTCCTCTTGTAGCTGGTGATTACTTGCAAGCCCTTCCACACTGAAGAGTCATCATTAGCTGCAAACCTGCTCCTCAACTTCTTAAGAGTACCTTTCCTTGGCAGCTCCGATTCCTCTTCTCAGATGGCTGTGGGTCTCCGCTTATGCTGTGTGTCATGGGGATTCTCACACACCGTTGTGGTGGCTGTTTAAGTCTATGGTTAATTTTTATGTGGTTATGTATCTTGTTTTTTTGTTGGCAAATCAAATTCCTTGTGTGTTTACATACTTGGCAAATAAATTAATTTCAAATATTAATATTATCAAAGCTATTCTACTGCTCAGAATCTTTTCACAAGTTTTACTTTTGTTAGACTTCCAGGTAGAATGGACATACAGCTCAGAAACATGCCCTTTGGCCCAACTGTATGCATGTACTGTATGCATGTAAATAGATTTATTTATTGAAATCATATTCTATGTCGCTCTTCCAGGGAGATGCTAACTGCATTTCGTTGTCTCTGTACTGTACACTGACAATGACAATTAAAGTTGAATCTGAACTCATCCATGCCAGCCAAGATGCCTCGTCTAAGATAGTCCCATATCCCCCTAAACCGCTCCAATCCACGCACCTGTCCAAATGTCTTTTAAATGCTGTTATAGTATTTCCCTCAATTACCTCCTCTGGCAGCTCGTTCCATATATCAGCCCCATTGCCCTCTAGTTCTTGATTCTCCTACGGTGAGTAAAAGACTCTGTACGTTCATCCCATCTATTCCCTCATTATTTTATACATCTCAATGTGATCACCCCTCGGCCTCCTGCACTCCAAGGAATATAACCCTAGCCTGCCCAACGTCTCGCAATAGCTCAGGCCAAGTCCCGGTAATGTCCTCGTATATCTACTCCGCACATCTGTGGCTCCCACCGGCTGAAAGTTATCAGGATGCTTGTATGGCCCCAAGAAGAGCCAAACCACCCCTTGATTAATGATGGACCCGTCTGAAGAAGGGTCTGCACACGAAATGTACTCAATTCCTTCTCTCCAGAGATTCTGCCTATCCCGCTGAGTTACTCCAGCATTTTGTATCTATCCTTGATTAATGATGGCTGCCCAACAGCACACAATCGTGACATGTCGTTTAAGAATGTACTTCTGTGTAGTAGGTTTAAAAATAAACCAGGGAAGTGGTTGGCACATGTACAAGGTGCAAAGGTAGGAACAATGTTGAACAACTTTGAACAAGAGAACATTCACCTGCATCCACCTATCACTCAAGAACAAAGTGTTGAAGTAATTCAGCAGGTCAGACAGCATCTCTGGAGAACCATGGAGATGACATTTTAGGTAGGGCCCTTTGTCCATTCCCCAGAGATGCTGCTTGACCCGCTGAGTTACTTCAGCATTTTGTCTTTTTTTTTTAGTGAAGCAGCATATGCAGTTCCTTGTTTCTCCAGCTATCCCATGCCAGACTTTATCCCACCCGCACCTCTCTTTTCCAGCTTTCCCTCACCCCTCAAATTCAAACACTCTGAAAAAGAGTCATATTAACTTCTCCCAGAAAATCATCGACTTGGTGAAAAACGCACTTTGATCTGCCCTAAACCTTCCAGTCAAAGTAGATTCAAGAGAGTTTATTGTCATGTGTCCCTGATAGGACAATGACATTCTTGCTTTGCTTCAGCACAACAGAACATAGTAGGCATTTACTACAAAACAGAACAAATTCTGCTGATTGTTATATTCTAGTAAGTAATCAACCGTTTACATTATAGGGTCAACATTTAAAATGGCACGTCTCCTGTCCATTCCCCCCTCACAGATGCTGCTTGACCCACCCCACCCCCCCCCACAGATGCTGCTTGACCCCCCCCCCCACAGATGCTGCTTGACCGATTCCCTCCACAGATGCTGCTTGACCCATTCCCCCCCAGATGCTGCTTGACCCATCCCCCCCAGATGCTGCTTGACCCATCCCCCCACAGATGCTGCTTGACCCATCCCCCCACAGATGCTGCTTGACCCATTCCCCCACGATGCTGCTTGACCCATCCCCCCCAGATGCTGCTTGACCCATCCCCCCCACAGATGCTGCTTGACCCATTCCCTCCATAGATGCTGCTTGACCCTTTCCCTCCACAGATGCTGCTTGACCCATCCCCCCCACAGATGCTGCTTGACCCATGCCCCCCACAGATGCTGCTTGACCCATCCCCCCCCACAGATGCTGCTTGACCCATCCCCCCACAGATGCTGCTTGACCCATTCCCTCCACAGATGCTGCTTGACCCATTCCCTCCACAGATGCTGCTTGACCCATCCCCCCCACAGATGCTGCTTGACCCATCCCCCCACAGATGCTGATTGACCCATTCCCTCCACAGATGCTGATTGACCCATTCCCTCCACAGATGCTGCTTGACCCATTCCCTCCACAGATGCTGCCTGGCTCCTCTGCGTGTTCTCTGGCTTACCTTCAGTTGGACGAAAAACAATTATTTAACGGGAAGCACGGCTGGAGGTAGGAGAGTGCAGTTCCCTTGTAACCCGAAGATGGCGGCAGTTCGGGCTCCCCAGGGCGGCTGTCATGCCCCTCCGCGGTGCAGAGTGTGGGGGGGCCGGGGGAGTGGGTGCTGAGGCGTGTTGGGTCTGGCCTGGCCTGTGCTCCCGGGCCCGCCGTCCACACTCACTCTCTCTCCCCTTTCCTCACACACGCCCCCCACACCGAATACTCCTTTCCCCTTCGCCTAAGCTCCTCCCTATCGCCCCACCCCTCAGGTTTGCCCCCCCCCAACCCCCCCGCACCCGCCGAACGTCGCCCTCCGTTCCAATCCGCCTTCGTATTTAGCGCCTTCCACCTGCCCGCCGCCGGCGCTTCCGGGTCAGCTGCCGAGCGCTTCCGGGGCGCGTCGCCATGGCAACCGGTCCATGGAGTCTCCGGAGTCTGAGGATGCCCAGACACCAATGGTTATCACCGTCCTAAACAGGTGAGGCGAGGGGGATCAGCACGGAGGTGAGGAGGGTAAAATGTAGATGGGGCGGATTGAAAGATGGAGGTGAGTATATATAGAATAGAGGTGAGGAGAGTAGGATGGAGATGAGGAGGGTAGGATGGAGACGAGGAGAGTAGGATGGAGATGAGGAGGGTAGGATGGAGACGAGGAGGATAGAATGGAGTAGCAATGTTACAAAATGTTGAGATTTTAAAAATCAAGTCTTTAATTTATCCCATCAGATAAAGCATAAAAAGAAGTTTAATTTGACACCTAATTCACTTTCATATCTTCAGTATTAAAAAGGTTATGGCCATTTTCATACTTGGAAATTGGCATCTTGCTTTTTCATTGACTTAACACAAAAGCTGTGATCGAGAACATTTTAAAGCCCATAACTTTCTTAAAATTTAAGAGAACTGAAAGAAATTTTCAGTTATTTTAGATTGAAGCATTCTGAAACAAATATGAAACAATCTTAATTAGATGACTTGAAATTAAAGCATATAATTAGTTAGTTACCTAATTGTAGCTAATTACAAAATTCAATTACTAGATCTAAACATCTATCCATTTCTTAAGAATAGATTAACATTTTTAAATAGCCTAAGTGTCCAAATAACATTCACACAAGAATTCACAATATAACATAATTTTTAAATCTCATTGTCATGGGTTTATAATGGAAGGAATTTAATGTTTAATACCTGTAAATTAATGGCCATTTAAATCAGCTTGCGAGTGGGATTTTCTGGAATGGGACCATTTGGAATGTTGAGGTTGCGGTGAATTTATACCCCCATATCGGCAGATACCCCCACACGGAAAAAATCACCGTTTCACAACTTAAAATGTGAATTAAATACATCTTAAGAAACACTTTTATACATAAAAATAAACTACTTTCTTTTACCTGTCTCCTACATAAAATCCAGCCCGTTGTCGGCATTGACGGCTTCAGAAGCTGATTTTAAAATCATTCCAGCGATTAACTTGTTGGGCGAATTTTTTTTTAAAACACACAAAACGGCCGTCGGAACGATTCTTTAGCAACATCTTGCACTCCAACAAAATATAATTCAGGACCAGGTCGGAAAAAAACCCCGTTTTAACCCCCCCCCTCCCCCCTCAAACGCGCCAAAATCACGCACACGGCCAGAGGCAGAATTGCAGCGCCGCTGAAGGTAAGTATTGTAACATACCTAAATGGAGGTGAGGGGAATACTTTTTACTTGCTTTACTGCAGTTATCTCTGGTATCTGAGGCCAGTTCAAGTTGATCGATCTGCAGGCCAAAAGTGTGTCCAAGCAGAAGACATTCATGCGCAAGGCTTTGACATGTGTGTCTCCACAACTAGGATTGCCAATGTCCTTCATGATGGATTCAGCAAAAGGTTCACTATTCAAGAAGACAGAGAAATATCAGCAGTGGGACTGACATATTCAATTATATGTCAACAGGGCTACATAAATAGAAGTTGTTGAACTATCCTCATCGATATAACAGTCTATCTATGCTAAGAAGCTGCTGATTGCAGTGAAAACATGAGGCGATAGATCAAGTGATTCTTGATTTAATCCAGTATACCTTGCTGTAGTCCAAAAACGAAATGTTCACACCTATCAGTGGTAAAGTATCAGGGTTAGATGCTATATCTGGTGAGATAGATAAAGTTTTACAGACACAAGCAGGCAAAATTTCTGTGCTTTACTGGCTGATGTGACAAAAAATGATGAATTCCTCAAAATTAAAAGACTCATTAGCCATTTATTTAAACACAAGAACAATAGGTATGTGTGCAAGACTCCTCTACCTGTCTTTGCAGAGAAGATACTTGCTAGGATTATTTTGTTATTTCAATGAGCATATGCTGAAAAATTCTGAATCCACACTGATAGGCAGTGTGGATTCAAAGATGACAGTGTTACCACCGGGGTCTTTCCTGTAAGACATTCATAAAAGGTTTTGAGAACAAAACTTTGTGTTTCCTGTGTCTTTGTTGATCTCACAATGGCCTTCGATATAGTCAGCAAAGCCAAAAGCTTTACAAGCCAAAATTGACTCTAATAACCTTCTTGCCTCATGCTGATCAGATTTACGGAAGATCAATAAGTTCTATTTGCCTCTCTCGGACACAAGTAGTGTAAAGTCAGGTTGTATTGCAGTCCTCACTTCAGTATGTTTTTTTACTTACACATTCAGAAATTTAAATGAAAGAGTCTATGGCAAGTTTACAATCTCCACCATTTGTAATCTAAACTGACATCTGCAAAACGTGTTCAGTAGCATTATACCCCAGCTGGCTACTCAGAAGTGGATCGCCATGTATCAATGGCATTTTATCAATTACATTAAGCAAATGTAATCTCATTATAAATATGACAGGCACTGTGTACATGCTAGCTCTTGTAAAACCCCATGCCAGCCCTATAGTTGGTTATGTAGAAGCATCTTCCCATAAGAAGCCAATCTAATGCAATGGACCACGCTGCTTCAAGTCATTTTAGCTTTACAAAGTCTCAAAAGAGGTTGCGGCTTAAAATGACATTAAACTGTTGAGACAGTTTACATGGTTCTAGTTATATCATGCTTCCTGTGTCTATGTGATAGCTGGACCATTTAACAACAGCCTCATTTGAAAATTCATTAATTTATACCTCAGAAAAATCAGGACAGGTCAATGGTTAGGCAAGATTCCAGGTGTTGAACTCTTCAGTGGAGAATGAACATCAGCCATAAAGGCCACACCAGTGAAGGTTTAGTAAAGACTGGTTATAGAAACTAATCGCTTTAATCCCTCTAAAGATGATATTCCAGGGTAATCTGGAATACCTGGGGATGATCAGCCATGATCACATTGAATGGCGGTGCTGGCTCGAAGGGCCGAATGGCCATACTCCTGCACCTATTGTCTATTGTAATCAGAACCCTGGTTTTCTTGTATCAATCAGCTCAAAACATGAATAAAAGCAAATCTTGAAAGAAAAGTACTTTTTCAACACACACATGGGAAAATGATTTTGCGAAAAGAAAGTAACAAAAAGTGCATCGCAGGGAATTGCAGTTATTGCCCTGCGATTCACTTTAGATGACTTTCTTTTTGAAACATTCTCCCATGTGTTTTGGTGTGTTGAAATAGTACTTTTCTTCCAAGATTTTTTTATTGAGCAGTTCATTGAAATGAAGTCTATTCAAAGAAAGAAGGCCATTCGGTCAATCTAACATATGATGTTCTATGTACAGTAAACCTGATTGTACCAAACGTGGATTTATGTGCCAAGGGATTGTGATGGAGGATGTGATCTTAGCTAAGAGCTATATAATTTCAGTTTAAATTCCATTTGGAATATTTTGGAGGACCAAGAAACCAAGAACCAAGTAAGCTTTTCCTTTTCAGGCACCCCAATTTTTTCAATAATTACCTAGGAACTACCTTGTTTGAGGAACACTAAAACAATGAGAACGTCATCAAAGAACTTCACATATGTTTAACCTACAGGCTTTAATTTGTTTAAATCTACATCATTTCATTTCAATGCTCCACTAAATTGAATATTGCAATGTAGAAAGAGAGAAACAACTTAAATATGTGTCGATTTTCTTTAAAAAAAAAACCCCATAGGGATTTAAACATAATTCCTGAGTCACCGATTTCATTAACATTCTAAATTCTGGGTTAAGATATGATCAGGATAAGTTGAAAATTAAGTCCTGAACTTTCCAGTAAATTTTACAAAATAAATTCAAGTGCTCCAAACTAAAATAGAAACATAAATGGTGGAAAAACTCAGCAGGTCATGCAACAGAATCAATATTAATATTTCAGGTCACAAACTGGATGTTCCAGATATCTGTAGTTAACCATTTAAAAGATCAACTCGAAAAGGTAGAATTAAAGTATTAGAGTTTATATTTAGTATGGGTTTCTATGAATTTGGCATTCCTTTTTAAAAACTTACAAGCGTTAGGAACATTAAATAAATGTGATTTGTGATTACAATACATACTGAGATATCATTTAAATAAAATGTTTTAATTTCAAAGTAAAATTGTTACAAAATGATAAGGCATTACAGATATAAGCAAATTTTTTTTACATGGTAGGGAATTTTCTTTGAAGCTTTTAAAATACTCAACATTATGTTAACCTTGGATTTAATAATGCATATAAAAAACTGCATGAAAAGAACTGATTCTTGTTGTGTAAACTAAAAAAAAGATTAAATATTAGTTCGGAAGACATAGCTTTGAATTTTAAACAAGTGATTGAAAAATGACTTCTGGACTGTGTGTTATTGTTCTAATATTTAGATTTTCATTGGGATATTATCTTACAAATTTCAAAGTTATGCTTGATGTATAAGATGCATTTGGTATTATTGCTGATAATGTTCATGCCATCTGTTAGTTGTGTTCTAATATTTTTAAGTGTCACTGTGTGTGCCAATTAGATGGTTGCTGCCAAGAATATTCTACTCCATGCAGTTCATGCAGCCTATTGAATCCTTTGAAATTACCTCTGCTGCTGTTGATAGCACAACATGGACTGATGGGCCGAATAGCCAACTGCGGTGCTGTAATGCCTTTGTTCTTATTTTTAGTTCTCCTTGTGGAAACAGGCCCTTTGGCCCACCGAGTCCACGCCGCCCACCGATCTGTACACTGTTCCTGTCCTACACACATGGGGCAATAGTTCTTTAGAGCCAAGGAGCTTCAATTGTAGTCACTGTTGTTATGTATGAAATGGAGCAGTTACATTATTCACAGCAACTCCAAAAAAAATCAAAGTTATATAGAGCGGGTAATTTGTTTTATTAATGTGTGAGAAATAAATACTAAGCAATATATGGAGGATACTTCCCCAACACCCCTGAACGCCCCCAAAAAAGGAGGCTGCAGAAAGCAATACCCAGTCTGTCATGGGTATTAATATTAATTTTCCCGCCATTGAAAGGATCTACAGGAAGCACTGCTCAAAAAGTCATCTAACGTCATCAAAGGCACACTGCATCTTGGCCACGCTCTCATCTTGCTGCTACCATCGGGATGAGAGTACAGGAGTGCAAGAACTGTGACCTCCAGGCTCAAGAACAGTTTCTTTCCAGCAACCATCAGTCTCTTGAACCACACTGCACAACCCTAACCACAACCCTATCTCAGCAACTATGATCTATTACGGATTTTGTTTTGCTTCCACAACTTACTTCAGTTTTGCACTATTATGGTCTGGTTACCTAGTATTATTCATTATTTATTTATTGTATTGTTGATTATTAGATATTTATTTGTGTGCTATTACATTGATGGGCTGGAAAAGCTGCAGAAAGTAAGAATTTCATTGTACCATTGCCAGTACAAATAGCTTTTGACCAACTACATTTGTTCTTTGATAAGAAATTGCAGTTGACATTTCGAGTCAGGACCCTTTTTCAGACCGAGATAAGGGTTCCAACCCGTAACATCACCTGTCCATTCCCTCCGCAGATGCTGCACTGAGTTTCTCTCGCTCTTTAATTTTTTTATTTTACTGATGAAGGTTCTTTAAGTTGAATCATTTATTCAGCTTTTCTTTCCACAGATGCTGCCTAACCTACTGAGTATTTCTAACATTTTCTGTTTCATTTCTAAAGTCAAGTCATCCACCTGCATTTGGTTTTTCTCCCTCCACAGATGCTGCCTGATCTGCAGGATGTTTACAGCGTTTCATTTTGTTTTGGCATTTTCGACAAGTGCCGTGTCTTGCTATTCAAAGTTCCAGCATTTTCTTTGGTTTGTTGTGATGATGCAAGAGTATTTTGAGGATTTCGATCACTGAATGAGAAAGAACAGTTCAATGATTCAACGAAAGTAGACACAAAATGCTGGAGTAACTCAGCGGGGCAGTCAGCTTCTCTGGAGAGGAATGGGTCATGTTTCGGGTCGAGACCCTTCTTAAGACTGAAGAATGATTCAACGATTCAAGGATTCGATGATACTTTGTTGTCACATGTAACTAAGTACAGTGAAATGCTTTGTTTTGCATACAACGCGGTAAAATCATATAGTACACCTCATCTAGGCAGTACACAAGTGTCGCGAGTGGAACGAGTCTCATGCCTTTCTTAGTGAAACATAGAGTTAAACAACATGGAAACAACAGGCCCTCCTGCGCAACTTGCCCAACCTGACCAACATGCTCCATTTACACCACCTCCCTGTGTTTGGTCCAAATCCCTCTAAACCTATCTTAGTCCAAATGTACCTGTCCAAATGTTTTTTAAACATTGTGATGGTACCTGCCTCATTCCACATACCTACCACCCTTTATGTAAAAAAAGTGCCCCTCAGCCTTAACAAGACTCCCCATTTATACATCGACCACACTAAGATAAACAAATTCTCGTGACAATTACTTAGATCATAGCAGCAGTTTTAGAAGAAAACGTAGTTTGTACGTTCTCCCTGTGACCGCGCGGGCTTTCCCCGGGTGCTCCTGTTTCTTTCCACATTCCAAACACGTGCACGTTTGTGAGTTAATTGGCTTTGGTAAAGATTGTAAATTGTCCCTAGTGTGTAGGATAGCGTTAGTGTACGGGGATCACTGGTCAGCACGGACTCAGTGGGCCGAAGGTCCCATTTCCACACTGTATCTCTAAACTAAACTAAACTAATAGTTTGCAGCTAACGAGCCTGTCTTTCTTAACTTAAAATACATAATTAGTTTTATTTCAGTGTAGGTTTTATATTCTGTTCTTAGTACCATCATGTCATGTCAGAATGCAGGTCCCACAGTTGTGCTAATTACCACAAATTAAACCAGTATCTGCTGTTCTTTCCTACACATTTTGTGTGCTGATTACTGCATTGTGGTTATAGTCTGGTCCTCAATGGAGTCTGAGATGACTCGCTCATCAATATGTTGTGTCGTTCCCTCCCATTGTCTTTCAATGCTGAACCTGTGACTGGGTATTCCCATGAGACAACCTTGAGAACAAACAGACAAGCCACCACTCTACATCATGTCATTAAGTGATTTGTGTAATTGTTATTTAAAATTAAGATGGCGTTTACTTAGTGATGGCAATTCCGAGAAAATAGGCGTTTGATGTTTCAGTTAAAAAAAACAAGAAATGTTGGATTCTTTTTGAAAGGGAGATTACTAAAGAATCTTGCAAAGTTTCCTTCAAAAGATTACTCCAAACTGGAGCCTTGATGTTAACACTGTTGTTGCATGCTGTTTGTCTCAGACTGATAAAAGATAATTGGTTTATGAATTTCTGAACTTTATTTTCTGCAGAACATCAAGTGCAAAAAACAAAGTGCTGGAGTAACTCAGCAGGCCAAGCAGTATCTGGCAAATGGACAATGTTTTAGGGGGGGGGGGGGGGGGTCCTTGTTCAGACTCAAACAAAGTTAAGAAAGCACACCAACGCTTCTACTTCCTTAGAAGGCTTAGGAAGTTTGGCATGTCCCCTAAAGCTCTCACCAACGTCTACAGATGCACCATAGAAAGCATTTTATCAGGATGCATCACAGCTTGGTTTGGGAACAGCTCCATCCAAGACTGCAAGAAATTGCAGCGAATTGTGGACGCAGCCCAGACCATCGCACAAACCAACCTCCCTTCCACTGACTCCATTCACACTTCACACTGCCTCAGCAAGGCCACCAGCATAATCAAGGATGAGTCGCACCCCGGTCACTCACTCTTCTCCCCTCTCCCATTGGACAAAAGGTATAGAAGTGTGAAAACGCACACCTCCAGATTCAGGGACAGTACCTTCACAGCTGTTATGGGGCAACTGAACTATCCTACCAACAACTAGAGAGCAGTCCTGAACTACTATCATTGGTGACCCTCGGACTATCCTTGTTCAGACCTTGCACTAAACGTCATTCCCTTATCATGCATCTGAACACTGTAAATGGCTCGATTGTAATCATGTATTGTCTTTCTGCTGACTGGATACCACGCAACAAAAAGCTTTTCACTGTACCTCAGTACACACGACAATAAAGCAAACGGAACTGAATAGATGGTTGGACAAAGGCCAGAGATAAGAAAACAGATGGTGTGAGACAAAAGGATTGAAGGGCTGCGGATTCTCGAAGCCAGAGAAGGAATGTAGATGGAGTGAGAGGGGGACGGGAGAAACAGGTATGAATCCAGGTGAGGCCCAAGGGGTGGTAGGGAAAGGTGGGTGTGTGTGAGGGAGAAAGGGGAGAGGTAGTGTTAGAGGTCACCTAAAATTGGAGAATTCAATGCTCATACTATTGGTCTGTAAGCTACCCAAGCAGAATATAACGAGTTAGTACCTGCCGTGCGGCTTCTCTCTGGCAATGGGGGAGCGGAGGCCCAAGACAGAAAGGCCAGTCTGGAAGTTAAAATGGTTATCAACAGGGAGAAGCAGTAGGCCTTGGTGGACTGAGCACAAGTATTGGGCGAAGCAGAGTCTGTACAGAATGTACAAGAGGCCACATTGGAAACACCTGATGCAGTAGATGAGATTAGAGGAGGTGCACGTAAACCTATGTCTAACCTGGAAGGATTGCTTTGGTCCCTGGAAGGATTTCTCTTGAGGCCTTGTTATTTTTGATTTGGTATATGGCCTTGACATGTTGTCTGGAATGTACAAAATTGCTGCATATTGCTGTGGCAATGCTACCATCTGCTGACAGAACAAAGTACCACATCAGATAATTTATTTTCTTTGGCTATCAAAATTCAATGGCATGAATAGGGATTTGCAAATATTCTTATACCCAAACATTGGTTCTAAAAATGTATCACACCTTGTTGCTGACCACGATGCTGTGTGAAATCATAATTTTAAAGCTATGTCTCAATTAGTAAGGAAGAATTTCACTGTTCCATTGTTGGTACATATGACAAGCAAATACTCTTGAAACTTTCTCACTTAAACACTAATCTGCAGAGGGTGCAGAAGAGGTTATCTAGAAACAAAGATCTGCAGATGATGGTTTTTTTACTAAAGATAGACACAAAGTGCGGAGTAACTCAGTGGGTCAGGCAACATCTCTGGAGTAAAAGGATTGGTGACGTTTTGGGTTGGGACCCTTCAGACTGAAAGTAGGGGTGGGGAGAGAAGTGAAGAGCTGGACACGAAAAAAGACCACTCCTAGCCAACAAATGACCTACCTGGTCCTGATTGGTCCTGGTCTTTTCTCGCCTTCAGAGATGCTGCCTGACCCGGTGAGTTACTCCAGCAATTTGCTGATGTGACTAAAGTGGGTGGTGTGGTCGATAGCAAAGATGGTTGTTCGAAATTGCAGCAGGATCCTGAATGGTTGGGCAGGTGGACAGAGGAATGATTAATGGGGTTTAATATAGAGATGTGCGAGGCGTCGCATTTTGGGAGGTCAAACCAGTGCAGGACCTAGGCAGTGAATGGCATGGCTCTGGGGAGTGTTGTAGAGCAGAAGGGTCTCGGAGTGCAGGTACATAGTTCCTCGAGAGTTACGTCATGGGTAGATAGGATGGTCAAGAAGGTTTTCGGCACATTTGCCTTGATTGGTCAAGGTATTGAGTGTAGAAGTTGGGAGGTCATGTTAAAGTTGCACAAGACATTGGTGAGGCCACACTTCGAGTATAATGCTCAGTTTTGGTCACCCTGTTATAGGAAAGACGTTGTTAAGCTGGAAAGGATGCAGTGAAGATTTACAAGGATGTTGCCAGGACTTGAGAACCTGAGCTATGGGGAGAGGTTGAGCAGAATAGGACTTTATTTCTTGGAGCACAGGAGGATAAGGGGTGATCTTATAGAGGTGTATAAGATCATGAGAGGAATAGATAAGGTAAATGTGCAGTCTTTTGCCCAGAGTAAGAGAATCAAGAACGACAGGACATAGGTTCAAGGTGAAGGGAGAAAAAATTAATAGGAACCTGAGGGGCAACTTTCTTTTTTCAAGATTTTTTTTACACAAAGAATGGTGGGCATATGAACACGCTGCTGTGACTTTTTAACATTAAAAAACAAAGTTTTAAGCACATTTAAGAAACAGTTGGACAGGTGCATGGATGGTGTTCAAAAGGGAACTGCAGATGCTGGAATATCGAAGGTACACAAACTTGCTGGAGGAACTCAGCGGGTGCAGCAGCATCTATGGAGCGAAGGAAATAGGCGACGTTTCGGGCCGAAACGTCTGAAGAAGGGTTTCGGCCCGAAACGTCGCCTATTTCCTTCGCTCCATAGATGCTGCTGCACCCGCTGAGTTCCTCCAGCAAGTAGGTGCATGGATGGGACAGGTTTAGAGCGATATGGGCCAAATGTGGGTGGAGGGACTAGTCTAGATGGGACATGTTGGTCGGTGTGGGCAAGTTGGGTCAAAGGGCCTGTTTCCTTGCTTTATCACTCTATGAAATGATGTGTGCATCTTTGGTATACACCAGTATCTGAATCTCCTTGTTATTATTTTACATTAATTATATTATATGTTATAAACTTTATTCTTCCAGTTTATTGTGCATTGTTGATGGGACATGTTGGTCAGTGTGGGCAAGCTGGGCTGAAGGACCTGTTTCCACGCTGTATGACTCTATGACACTTTGTGTCTGTCTTTGGCATACACCAGCATCTGCATCTCCTGGTTATTTGCATGATATTATATATTATAGCCTTTATTCTTCCAGTTTATTGTGTATTGTAGATGTGACATATGGGACAAGTGTGGGCCAGTTTGGTCAAAGGGCTGTATTATCTTTGGCACACGCCAGAATTTGTATCTCCTGGTTGCTTGCATGATATTATATATTATAGCCTTTATTCTTCCAGTTTATTGTGACATATGGGACAAGTGTGGGTCAGTTGGGTCAAAGGGCTGTATTATCTTTGGCACACGCCAGAATTTGCATCTCCTGGTTACTTACCTTAACTTATATGTTATAACCCGTGTTGTTCCGGTGTGTTGTGCATTCTTGTTGCAGCCAAAGATCTTATAGCAGCTGCCCTCTGCAGGCCGGTGACGTGTGATCTGCGCGACGCTGGGCCTGAGAGGGAGAGGAAGAGGAAGAGGAAGAGGGAGAAGAAGCCGCAGCGATGCCGAAGGTGAAACGGAGCCGCAAGCCGCCGCCCGACGGCTGGGAACTCATCGAGCCCACCCTGGACGAGCTGGACCAGAAGATGAGGGAGGGTGAGTGGGAGACAGCGGAAGGGGGAGAGAGGGACGGCGCGGCTCGGCGATGAGGTGGCCGCCATTACAAGTGGGTCCGGGCAGAAGATGCTGCTGGAACTGCGGGCCCGGCAGCGTCTGTGGAGGCGGTGGCTGGGCGGGTGGGGACCCTCAGTCTCCAGCGTCAGCCTCACCCTCACCATCCACACCCTCACCATCCACACCCTCACCACCCTCACCCCCACCCTCACCATCCACACCCTCACCCTCACCAACCCCACCCTCACCCTCACCAATCCCACCCTCACCATCCCCACCCTCACCACCCTCACCCTCCCCATCCCCACCCTCCCCATCCCCACCCTCACCATCCCCACCCTCACCATCCCCACCCTCCCCACCCTCACCCTCACCAATCCCACCCTCACCATCCCCACCCTCACCACCCTCACCCTCACCATCCCCATCCCCACCCTCACCAACCCCACCCTCACCCTCACCAACCCCACCCTCACCCTCACCATCCCCACCCTCACCCTCACCAACCCCACCCTCACCAACCCCACCCTCACCCTCCCCACCCTCACCCTCATCCCCACCCTCACCCTCCCCACCCTCACCCCCACCCTCACCATCCCCATCCCCACCCTCACCCTCACCAACCCCACCCTCACCAACCCCAACCCTCACCCTCCCACCCTCACCCTACCCTCATCTCCCACCCTCACCCTCCCCACCCTCACCCTCCCCACCCGCACCATCCCCACCCGCACCACCCTCACCCTCCCCACCCTCACCCTCACCCTGCCCCTCACCCTCACGCCAATCCCCAAGGCCCCCACCCTCACCCGCACCATCTCCCACCCTCACCATCCCACCCTCACCCTCACCAACCCCACCCTCACCAACCCCACCCTCACCCTCACCAACCCTCACCCTCACCAACACCACCCTCACCAACCCCACCCTCACCAACCCCACCCTCACCCTCACCAACACCACCCTCACTCAACCCCACCCTCACCAACACCCATCCCCACCCTCAACCAACCCCACCCTCACCATCCCCATCCCCACCCTCCCCATCACCCTCACCCACCCTCACCCTCACCCTCACCAACCCCACCTTCATCCCCACCCTCACCATCCCCACCCTCACCAACCTCACCCTCACCATCCCCATCCCCACCCTCACCATCCCCCACCCTCACCAACCCCACCTTCATCCCCACCCTCACCATCTTCACCCCCACCCCCACCCTCACCACCCCCCTCCCCTTACAATCAGTATGAAAGAACGGTTCTGAACTAAAATGTTACATCCACATTTTCCTGATGCAGCACTTTGTTTTTTTTCTTGCTCAAGATTCCAGCTTCTGCGATCTCTAGTGTGTTTAATTATTATATGTACTGACTAGAGCCAGGATTATAGGCACTAAAAAACCCTGAAATAGGCAGGCAAAAATGCATAATAAAATTACAAAAAGGCCCGGTAAGGGCATTTATTGACAAAAAAGGCATTCCGCCACCAAAATATGGTTAAAAATGATAATATAAAGGTATACTCCATTAAATGACCAAAGTTGGCAGTTTACACATAATTATTAGCCCTTTTTTTTCAAATTATCTGGTGTTAAACTATGCCGTCTCTCAGACAGAATATGCTTCGCTTGTGAAAAACTTCTTTCTAACCTCAGCTGAGGACACTGGTGCATACCCGAAAAAAGCTACAGACTCTATATTCATGTCGATATCTTGTGCATTACAACTACCTTTGAGAACTATTTGTTGAAACAAAGAAATGTTTAATCTTGGAACTTAAATTTCCGCTGAACTAACTTGACATTTCTTGCAGCTGAGACAGAGCCCCATGAAGGAAAGAGGAAGGTGGAATCATTGTGGCCCATCTTCAGACTCCACCATCAACGCACACGATACATATTTGACCTATTCTACAAGAGAAAGGCGATAAGTAGAGGTACAAATATTAAATATATTACATTTTTCACAGCTTACATGTTTTCTAATTATACCTGTGTACATAAATTCCTATCAAATGTACAAACCACCGGAGGTCTGCTTGTTAAAAAATAAATTCTTTGTGTCTCTAAAAGCGAAATTGTTCTATAGAATCTGTTTCATACATTCTTCATAATGTTATAGATGGTTAAATTGTTGGAAAGAAAGTTAATTTTTACTGTGTTCTAATTTATTCCCGCACAGAAACATCGTAATATACTTTATAATAAAAATATTAATTTGGCCTTTTGCAGAAGAGAAGTCCTGTAATGTCTTTGCTGACTAGTCTCGTATCCATCACACTCCCACTGTTGCCGAGACATGCTCCAGCCTAAATGATTTTACCATATCTGCCTTAAACTGGCAAGTTACATTTTAGGATTTTGTGAAGCTTATATTAAATAAACAGATTCTTGAATGTGGGCATTTGTTACCTATGGCTACTTGCCTATGGAGAGTTAGTAAGGGCTGACCTCATAGAGATTTACAGTGTAAGATGAATATTGGCTCAAAGAAAGTGACAACGATTCTGTTCTTTTTGATGAAAAAAAGTAAGTGGATTATTGGTGGACGACACCCTTGATGATTTTTAATTGGTAATTGTGAGGAAGGTGATGAAGTTTTAACCAGCTTGCAAAGTGGAGAGGCATTTGACTGGCCATAAATGCCCTGCCCTGTGAAGAGGGAATAACAGAGTTATTTGCTCAGATTCAGGTTTAGCAATAAAGAGTTTACAGCACAGCCATTCAGACAGTAGACCAGACATTTTGATTGAAATACAACAAACACTATTCAGAATTCAAATGATGGGGCTTACAGTCATATTTTTATGGGTACCAGCACAAATTGGCATTAGAGGAAACGAAATGGCAGATAAGGTAGCAAAAGAGGTAGCAAAAAGAAGTAAAATTGATTTAAGTATTAACATAGGTAAAACTGAAATCAAAGACATTATTAAGCAAAGACTGAAGGAAAGATGGCAAAAGCAATGGGATGAAGAGCGGAAAGGACGGTGGTTCTACAGAGTCCAGAGGAAAGTGGGAGAAATGAGATGTGCAGGAAAAAACAGAAAAGAGGAGATAGTAATCTCAAGAATTAGATTTGGACACACTGGTCTGAACAGTACACTTTTTATAATAGGCAAGCATAATACAGGTAGATGTGAATACTGTGGGCAAGAAGAGACAATAGAGCATGTCATTGTACATTGTGAGAGGTATGAGGAGGAGAGAGAACGGATGAGTGAGCAGTTCAGAAAAGAAAGAATACAATTTGATTTGGTAGATATTTTGCAAGGAAGTTCATATAAGTGCTATCAAATCCTGTTGCATTTTCTTAGGGTAACCAATTTGTTCGGAAGGATATAGGTATTAGTATATGTAATGGTGTTGTTTGATCCACACTCCATACCAGTTGGTGGCGGTAATGCACCAAAAAAGTTGTTTGCCAACCGCCAAAAAACACCACATAGAAGAAGAAGAAGAGGGAATAACAGGCTAACATGCTTGACATTTATTCCCACTGTGTCTGGGATGTGTGATTTGGGGTAATTAAATGGCAGTGCAAAGTTGTGATTATTTTCAGTTTTTCTGCATGTGACTTGATTTCTCTGTGTATTGGTATAAGATGGCTGTTCTAAAATGGTGTTTAAGAAGGAACTGCAGATGCTGGAAAATCAAAGGTAGACAAAAGTGCTGGAGAAACTCAGCGGGTGCAGCAGCATCTATGGAGCGAAGGAAATAGGCAACGTTTCGGGCTGAACCCCGTCTGAAGAAGGGTTTCGGCCCGAAACGTTGCCTATTTCCTATTCCGTTGCCTATTTCCTTCGCTCCATAGATGCTGCTGCACCCGCTGAGTTTCTCCAGCACTTTTGTCTACCTATAAATGGTGGCATTATAACATTCTAACCTTTTATTCTAGAGCTCTATGATTATTGCATAAGGGAGGGATACGCTGACAAGAATCTGATTGCTAAGTGGAAGAAGCAAGGCTATGAAAATCTGTGCTGTCTTCGTTGTATTCAAACCCGAGACACCAACTTTGGAACAAACTGCATCTGCCGAGTCCCCAAAAGCAAACTCGAGGTGGTGAGTTTCCAGCTTTAGTTTAGTTTAGTGATACGGTGCGGAAACTGGCACATCCGGTCCACCGAGTCCGCACCGACCAGCAAATCCCCGTACACTAGCATCATCCTACATACACTAGGGATAATTTTTTACTTATACCAAGCCAATTAACCTACAAACCTGAACGTCTTTGGAATCTCGGAGAAAACCCACGTGGTCAGGTGGAGAACTTACAATCTCCGAACAGCACTCGTAGTCAAGATCGAAACCGAGCCTACTGCCGCTGCGAGGCAATAACTCTACCTCAGCGCCACCGTGCCGCCCTGAAAGTTCCTTTTTTAAAAAAAAAATTTAAATCAGAAGGAATGTACAGTCGTATAAACCATAGTATATAATATAATACATTTTGTGTACAACTTCTTGTTATAAATTTAACAATATAAAAATAATAGCCGCAAGAATAGAAGAAAGAAGAAGAGATTAAGGAAGATAGTGATGTGTCGGCCCCAAAAGTTAACAATTGGTAGTTTGTGGATAGATAGAAAGAAAGAGCCCATAGAGATGTAGAAAAAAAGATAAGCCCAGAATTGAAAAGCAAAAAAAAAAAGGAATATATATAAAAAAAAAAAAAATGCAAACAAAAAAAAGAGAAAAGAAGAAGAAAAAAGGGAAAAGAAGAAACAGAACAGAATAGAAAAGGGATATACCTACTTCATAACTTTCCACACCCCACACCCAGTTCTGAAACGGTTAATTACCAGAGTTATGTTGGACCATATTATACGTAATAAATCGATGAAAGGAGACCATATCTTTAAGATTTGTTCTGATTTTCCTGCTAGAATGACTGAAAGTTCCTTTTAACAGTAAAACTTTCCAGTCTTTCCAAGTTATATATCTATTAACATGAGCGTGGACAAAAATGCTGGAGAAACTCAGCGGGTGAGGCAGCATCTATGGAGCGAAGGAAATAGGCAACGTTTCGGGTTGAGACCCTTCTTCAATTAACATGAGAGTTCTTATGCATTCTGCAAAAACAAAACACACTATGAAATAATCCTAACTTGAGATTTGTGGAACTGACCCCTACCTTAAGATGTTGCCAAGGTATGTTACATAGAGGTGGGTTTTGGGTAGATGATACTGGGTGCACAACAAATGCATGGGATGTAAGGAGTTTAACCGTGAATACCATTCATACTTTTTTTAATAAAATATTTTTTTCCTTACAGGGGAGGATCATTGAATGCACACACTGCGGATGCAGAGGTTGCTCTGGTTAAATTTTCTTTTTTGGATGAAGTAGATATTAATCTATTTGCAATCAATGTTATTTCTAATCGAGAATTATATGGACCATGGTAAGATGGACTGTAAACGCTGTAGCTCACTTCTTTCTTCATGGAACCAGCTTTCTTTATGGAACAGAGTGAATTAAAACTTTTTAAAAACGAATGTTTGTGAACGTTGTAAACTTTATAAAGCAACACCGCACCCAACATTACATACAGTTTAGTGAAGCACCCGATTCTGAAGCACCCTGTCACGATGGTGGAGTAGTTTGTGGTGATGTAATGTAATTGTTGGACTTGTGTATAACTTAAGTTCGGAAAACAATAAATGATTTAGCCTGCAGACTTTCCTTGAATAGTTGATTGGTGTTACTTTGGACTGATTAGTTTTGTCATAACAGTTACATCAACATCAGACTATCTTATATAACAAATGTCGTTGATTAGAAACATAGAAATTAGGTGCAGGAGTAGGCCATTCGGCCCTTCGAGCCTGCACCGCCATTCAATATGATCATGGCTGATCATCCAACTCAGTATCCCGTACCTGCCTTCTCTCCATACCCTCTGATCCCCTTAGCCACAAGGGCCACATCTAACTCCCTCTTAAATATAGCCAATGAACTGGCCTCGACTACCCTCTGTGGCAGAGAGTTCCAGAGATTCACCACTCTCTGTGTGAAAAAAGTTCTTCTCATCTCGGTTTTAAAGGATTTCCCCCTTATCCTTAAGCTGTGACCCCTTGTCCTGGACTTCCCCAACATCGGGAGCAATCTTCCTGCATCTAGCCTGTCCAACCCCTTAAGAATTTTGTAAGTTTCTATAAGATCCCCTCTCAATCTCCTAAATTCTAGAGAGTATAAACCAAGTCTATCCAGTCTTTCTTCATAAGACAGTCCTGACATCCCAGGAATCAGTCTGGTGAACCTTCTCTGCACTCCCTCTATGGCAATAATGTCCTTCCTCAGATTTGGAGACCAAAACTGTACGCAATACTCCAGGTGTGGTCTCACCAAGACCCTGTACAACTGCAGTAGAACCTCCCTGCTCCTATACTCAAATCCTTTTGCTATGAAAGCTAACATACCATTCGCTTTCTTCACTGCCTGCTGCACCTGCATGCCTACTTTCAATGACTGGTGTACCGTGACACCCAGGTCTCGCTGCATCTCCCCTTTTCCTAATCGGCCACCATTTAGATAATAGTCTGCTTTCCTGTTTTTGCCACCAAAATGGATAACCTCACATTTATCCACATTATACTGCATCAGCCAAACATTTGCCCACTCACCCAGCCTATCCAAGTCACCTAGCAGTCTCCAAGCATCCTCCTCACAGCTAACCCTGCCCCCCAGCTTAGTGTCATCCGCAAACTTGGAGATATTGCCTTCAATTCCCTCATCCAGATCATTAATATATATTGTAAATAGCTGGGGTCCCAGCACTGAGCCTTGCGGTACCCCACTAGTCACTGCCTGCCATTGTGAAAAGGACCCGTTTACTCCTACTCTTTGCTTCCTGTTTGCCAGCCAGTTCTCTATCCACATCAATACTGAACCCCCAATGCCGTGTGCTTTAAGTTTGTATACTAATCTCTTATGTGGGACCTTGTCGAAAGCCTTCTGGAAGTCCAGATACACCACATCCACTGGTTCTCCCCTATCCACGCTACTAGTTACATCCTCGAAGAATTCTATAAGATTCGTCAGACACGAGTTACCTTTTGTAAATCCATGCTGACTTTGTCCAATGATTTCACCACTTTCCAAATGTGCTGCTATCCCATCTTTAATAACTGACTCTAGCAGTTTCCCCACTACCGATGTTAGACTAACTGGTCTGTAATTCCCCGTTTTCTCTCTCCCTCCCTTCTTAAAAAGTGGGGTTACGTTTGCTACCCGCCAATCCTCAGGAACTACTCCAGAATCTAAAGAGTTTTGAAAGATTATTACTAATGCATCCACTATTTCTGGAGCTACTTCCTTAAGAACTCTGGGATGCAGCCTATCTGGCCCTGGGGATTTATCGGCCTTTAATCCATTCAATTTACCCAACACCACTTCCCGGCTAACCTGCATTTCACTCAATTCCTCCAACTCCTTTGACCCACGGTCCCCTGCTATTTCTGGCAGATTATTTATGTCTTCCTTAGTGAAGATGGAACCAAAGTAGTTATTCAATTGGTCCGCCATATCCTTGTTCCCCATGATCAACTCACCTGTTTCTGACTGCAAGGGACCTACATTTGTTTTAACTAATCTCTTTCTTTTCACATATCTATAAAAACTTTTGCAGTCAGTTTTTATGTTCCCTGCCAGTTTTCTTTCATAATCTATTTTCCCTTTCCTAATTAAGCCCTTTGTCCTCCTCTGCTGGTCTCTGAATTTCTCCCAGTCCTCCGGTATGCTGCTTTTTCTGGCTAATTTGTACGCATCATCCTTCGCTTTGATACTATCCCTGATTTCCCTTGTTATCCACGGATGCACTACCTTCCCTGATTTATTCTTTTGCCAAACTGGGATGAACAATGTTTGTAGTTCATCCATGCAGTCTTTAAATGTCTTCCATTGCATATCCACCGTCAACCCTTTTAGAATTAATTGCCAGTCAATCTTGGCCTCTAGATTTTCATTTTGAAATTGCTTATCGAACTGTACCAAAGGTTACTGTGAAATAAAGTTAGACAAAAGTGCTAGAGAAACTCAGCGGGTGCGGCAGCATCTATGGAGTGAAGGAAATAAGATTCGGCCCAAAACGTTGCCTATCTCCTTCGCTCCATAGATGCTGCCGCACCCGCTGAGTTTCTCCAGCACTTTTGTCTACCTTTGATTTTCCAGCATCTGCAGTTCCTTCTTAAACATGTGAAATAAAGTTTCTGTTCATTTCCCCACAGAGCTTCTGAAAATATTAATCTTTTTGGGCATTACAATTTTTAAATAATTCATGGGATCTACATGGAATGTTTATATGGTTTTGCTTGATATAGGTGTGTTGGAATTGCCGGTTAAATGTTATACCAAATAAAGCTGACCTGTACATTGTTATTAGTTATATATTTTAATATGGTCACTGTATATTTTGTCTGGTATATCCAGAAGAATTGATTATTTTGGACCTGAACTTATAAAGCAGGAAAAGGGTGGCACAGCGCCAGAGACCCCGGTTCGATCCTGACTACAGGGGCTGCCTGTGCAGAGATTGTACGTTCTCTCTGTGATCTGGTGGGGTTCCTCCGGTTTACTCCCATATTCCAAAGATGTGCAGGGTTATAGGTCATTGGCTTCTGTAAATTGCCCCTGGTGTATTGGATGCGAGGGTGGGATAATAGAACGATTAGTTGGCGTGGACTGGTTGGGCTGAAGGACCTGTTTCCAAGCTGTATCTCTAAACTAAGCAGGGTGGCTTTTGTAATAATGATTTTAGTCCATTCTTTCCCCTTAACTCAATATCGGATCTAATCATGCTGAAGATGTTGGAGTTCAATTTGTTTTTCTCAGCAGTGAGCTAGCATGGGTGGGCTGAATGGCTTCCTCTGGTGCAGCTAGTCAGATAGTAAGTTATGCATGCACAGTTACCCCTGAAATTTGGTTTCAGTTATTCAACACGTCAATTTCCATTTCCTCAGCTAAGTTCTTCCCCATGATCATGTGAGTTCCCCCCTTGCTCTGGTCTCCTCCCACATCCAAAAGCCACGCTGGTGAATGAATGCAGCATGATCTATGCTCAATAATGTGACTGATGATGGCCAAAGTGCCAAAAGTCTTTTTGGCCACCCTATCTACCTGCGACTCCACCTTCAAGGAACCATGCACCTGCACCCCGAGATCCCTCTGCTCGACAACACAGACCCCTACCATTCACTGTGTAGGTCCTGCCCATAGTTGACTTCCCAAAATGCAACACCTCATATTTCTATGTATTAAATTCCATCAAGCGTTCCTCAGCCCACTTGGGTCTATCGATCAAGATCCTGCTGCAATTTTTCAACACAAAGCTTTTCACTGTACCTCGGTACACGTGACAGTAATAAACCTAAACAACCATCTTCACTATCTGTAAAGCCACCTAACTTTTATATCATCAGCAAATTTGCTAATCTTGCCATATATGTTCTCATCCAAATTATTGATATAGATGACAAACAGTAACGGGCCCAGCACCAAACCCTGAGGCACACGAGTCACAGGCCTCCAGTCTGAGAAGAAACCTTCCACCATCACCCTTTGCTTCATTCCATGAAGCCAATTTTCTATCCATTCAGCTATTTCTCCTTGGATCCCATGCAATCTAACCTTCCAGAGCAGCCTACTGTGCGGAACCTTGTCAAATGCTTTGCTGAAGTCCATATGTACATCTACAGCTCTACCCTCATCAACCTTTTTGGTCACATCTTCAAAAAACTCAGATACGTCCCACGTACAAAACTTGAAAGAGATTACTTTTCCACACTAACTGGTTATGGTTTAAAATGCACTACCACGGTATCATGGAAGCAGATTCCAAATGGTGCTGGAGGGGATTGTTGGGAAATGGGAGAGCTAGAATAGGATGTTTCCAGTAATGGGAGAGTCTAGAACCAAAGTGCTCAGTCTTACAATAAAAGGATGTATCTTTAGAATGGAGATGAGAAGGAATTTCTTTAGCCAGAGGGTGGTGAATCTGGAATTATTTGCCACAGACAGCTGTGGAGGCCAAGCCATTGGATTTTTAAAGCAGAGATGAATAGCTAAGAAACATAGAAAATAGGTGCAGGAGGAAGCCATTCAGCCCTTCGAGCCAGCTCCGCCATTCATTGTGATCATGGCTGATCATCCCCAATCAATAACCCGTGCCTGCCTTCTCCCCATATCCCTTGATTCCACTAGCCCCAAGAGCTCTATCTAACTCTCTCTGAAATCCATCCAGTGGATTTGGCTTCCACTGCCCTCTGTGGCAGGGAATTCCACTTCTTGATTAGGAAGGGTGCCAAAGGTTGCAGGGAGAAGGCAGGAGAATAGGTTTGGATGGAAAATAGATCAGCCATGATTGAATGGTGGAGCAGAATCAGCCATGACTCAATGGGCTGAATGGCCTAATTCTGCTCCTGTGTCTTGTGGTAATAAAGCTAGTATGGAGTCATCAGGCTGAATGGTCACCTTTTGTGCTGTAATTATTTCTATGAAATAGTGTGCACTCTATTTGGAGGTTTGCAGCTTTCCAGCACCAGTTAGAGATAGGAATTTATGTTAGGTAGCCACAATCATCACACTGATCCATTTAAAGATCTTTTTTTTAATTACATAAGCTATACACAATCAATAATAAAGTGTCCATTTATTCGACTTTCACAGAGCTAACTGAGGGGTGGGGGGGGAGATTGCAACCTTCAGGTGGTCCCCGCCCTGTTTCGACTAATGCAATCAGCCTGGCGTGCACGATCAAATAGAACAAGTTGTCCTACAACTTTAGGCTGTGCACGCCATACGCAAGAAGAAGAAGACAGAGCTGACTTTCCTCTGTGTACTTTGATAACACTGCCCAGGATTGTGTGGGACAAAGCAGCAGTGGTGGATGAATTCAACGGAAATGAAAGGCTGCAAATTGATACTGCACTAAGTTCTATAACCGATGCATCATCCTCTGCCGTCATCTCCAGTTGCAGTATTTACGATTGGTTTAGTTCTTCTTTGCGAACATTACTCTTCAGTCGGTACTTTTCCCATGGATGTGGTGTTTCCATTCCAGGCATAAAGTTTAACCAGCGATAGTAATATCCTCGAAAGCCATCAATTTTTTCAAGATAAATGTTTCTTGACTTATACTGGGAAGAAAAAAAAAGATAAATCAGGTTAAGTGCATCAATCAATCAATCAATCAACTTTTATTGGAGTTTGTACGTTATCCCTGTGACCACGTGGGTTTTCTCATTCCAAAGTCGTATAATTGTCGGTCAATTCGCTTCTGTAAATCGTAAATTCAATCACTCAATCAATCATTCACTCGGGTCCTTTATCAAAGCTTGTGAATTTAAACAGTATTAACTACACTAACAACCTCCTAACCCATATGTTCCTCTAAGAAGTGTTGGTTATAGTCGATAAAACAGCTGGAGCCAAATGCAATAAGTCATTTAGCACTCTAAAGATAATAATGCATCATTAATTTGAGACAAAACTATCCATTGCAATAATCATGATAATGTTAATATAACTATGGTGGGCTGCCAAATAATGACCAAATAATAATAAAGTAGTAGGGATATTTCATAAAAAGAACATGCCTTGTGCAGTCTCCATCTGATTACAGTTGCATTATTTGCTGTTGCTCCCTTTTATGTAACTGCCAAGTTTTCTGATACACAGGACAGGGTCCTGTTGGGTGAAAGAGCACAGGACAGGCCCTTTGGCCCAACACATCCATGCCGACCAAGATGCCCCATCTAAGCTTGTCCCATTTGCCCACATCTGGTCCGTATCCCTCTAAACCTTAGATAGCCACAAAATGCTGGAGTAACTCTGTAGGTCAGGAAGAATCTCTGGAGAAAATGGATAGGTGACTCTTCCTCCGACTGAGAAAAGGTCTCGACCCGATATGTCACCCATGCATTTCCCCAGAGATGCTGCCCGATCAGCTAAGTTATTCCAGCATTTTGTGGCCATCTTTGGAATAAACCAGCATCTGCAGTTCCTTTTTATTACATTCCCTCTAAACCTTTCTTATCCATGTACCTGTCTAAGCGATGGGTCTTCCTGTAAAAGCCATGTGGATTGGAAGAGATGAAAAGCGAGGTCCTATTTACCTGTTGCAGTGACATTAAATCATTGCTACAGTAGACAAGGGATTTCTGACTTCTGGCTAAATATTCTTAGCTGAATCAGTGCAGCCAATTTTGTGTCGTGGTTCCCTGTGGGAATCTGCTGCATTTTCCTTTTCTACAATATTGCCCAACAGAAGTGCTTCATTAGTCGTATACCACTGTGAGATATTTCGCTGTGAATGGGTGTTTTATTAGTCTGTCACTATTCCCTTTCCAGCTTAATTACCTGTAAAATCTGGAACACTGTAAAAATTAGTGAAGGCAGCAAAACGACTAAACGTGATTTCAGCAAATGCACATTAAACTCTCCGACACCTTTTGACAGCATAAGGTCAATGGGCTGACAATAAGCGAGTTCGGTATTCCGAAAAAGGCAAGGAATCATGGGATTTGTCAAAGGTCATTCGCCATAAAGAAAAAGCTGGCTGTATAAACTATGTATAAATTCTTATCTTTATTCATAATTTATGTGTAAAAAATATATTTAATCTGAGGAACGGGGGTGCCAGGTTGCGGGAGAGCAGGGTGTAACAGCGAGAGAGAGTGGGAGGATGTGAGTGGGAGACGGGAGAGCGCACTCACAGACCCCGAGCCTCATCCGCAGCCAGGAACAAACACGGGTCCCCGGCGCAGCAAGCGCTGCCGAACCGCCACTCGACCGCCTGTATGTACACAGCTGCTCTGTTACCACCAATGTTTATGGCGAGTGACCTATGACCTGGTCACGCGCAGTCGGAATACCGAACTCGCTTATGGCCCACAATTGCACGCACAGTTCATTTCTGGAGACGGCCACATTGCCTGTGACTCTGAGCAAAGGACTATTCAATGAACTCAGCCAATATCCACACATCTCCTGGTTACAGAATGCATAGGAGATGGTTTAGAAACAAACATTTAAAAATAACCCTTTTCATAAGTGATCGGAGCAGAATTAGTCCATCAGGCCCAAAGTCTACTTTGCCATTCAATCATGGCCGATCTATCTTTCCCTCTTAACCCCATCTCCTGCCTTTTCCCCACAACCCGACACCCGTACTAATCCAGAATCTATTTAACACCAACGTAAAAATATCGACTGACTTGGCCTCCACAGCCTTGTGTGGTAATGAGTTCCACAGATTCACCACCCTCTGACTAAAGAAATTCCTCCTCATCTCCTTCCTAAAGGAACATCCTTAAATTCTGAGGCTGTGACCTTTGGTCCTAGACTCTCCCACCAGTGGAAACATCCTCTCCACATCCACTCTATCCAGGCCTTTTTAAAATATGTTACAGTGTTCATCACAAACCTTGTCAATATTTGGAGGGTACTTGGCGACAAACTCCAGTTGCTTGAGGACAACTTCGTTGGGTGCCACTTGATTCTTCGCCATGTCGCGCAGGATGTTGGTAAGATACACATAGTCCAACTGCTTGGCTGCGTTATTGATCAGGGCGCTGTAGACGTTGACATTGGGGGTTACTCCAGAGAGCTGAAATAAAGTGAGAGCCTCAATGGACGCTGCACCATCCCGGCCACACACTCATTTCACTCCTGCCATCGGGAAGACGATATAGGAGCCATAGTACATGCCTCAGCTACCTCCTCCGGCAGCTCGTTCCAGGCACCCACCACCTTTTGTGTAAATAAGCTACCCCTCAGGTTCCTATTAAATCTTCGGTGGGCCGAAGGGCCCGTTTCTGTGCTATATAGTCATAGAGAAAGTCATATGGTAATACAGTGTGGAAACAGGTCCTTTGGCCCAACTCGCCCACACCGGCCAGCAATATCCCAGCTACGCTAGTCCCACTTGCATGCGCTTGGTCCATAACCCTCCAAACCCGTCCTATCCATGTACCTGTCCAACTGTCTCTTAAACGATGGGATAGTCCCAGCCTCCGCTACCTCCTCTGGCAGCTTGTTCCACACACCCACCACCCTCTGTGTGAAAACGACACCCCTCGGATTCCTATTCAATCTTTTCCCCTTCACCTTGAACCTATGTCCTCTGGTCCTCGATTCCACTACTCTGGCTAAAAGACTCTGTGCATCTAAATCTCCAAAGTCTAAAGTAGAGATTGTCACTGAACTGTATGCAAAGAAGAATTTCACTGTACTTAAAGTGTGAATAATAAACGATTACCTTCATGTCTTGGAGGAGCTTCAATCCATCGCTGTCCTTTGTGCAGGCGATTGCCAGGTTGCAGAAAGTGTACATGTTTGGTGATAAGCCTCGCTCAACCAGAACAGGTAATAAAGCCTGAAGAATAAACATATCATTGGACTGTAAAAAGGGAACAACTTCTTACTGCTTAGCGACATACTGAACAGAAACTGAGTGTAGGCCATTGGTAATGTATGTAACAGTAAAATAAAGTTGTCTTCAGGAATCTAAATTACATTTCAGACCAGCCTGGGTCTGCTTCCTATAACAGTTGAGAATTAAATTAATTTGAACAGCTTCAGTTGAGTTTCTGTCAAGATTCAAGAGAGTTTATTGTCATGTGTCCCAGATAGGACAATGAAATTCATGCTTTGCTTCAGCACAACAGAATATGGTAGGCATGAATACAGAACAGATCAGTGTGTCCATATACCATTATACTAAATATATAATAATAATAATGGATGGGATTTATATAGCGCCTTTCTAGAATACTCAAGGCGCTTTACATCGCATTATTCATACATTCCTCAGTCACACTCGGTGGTGAGCTACTTCTGTAGCCACAGCTGCCCTGGGGCAGACTGACGGAAGCGTGGCTGCTAATCTGCGCCTACGGCCCCTCCGACCACCACCAATCACTCACACACATTCACACACAGGCAAAGGTGGGTGAAGTGTCTTGCCCAAGGACACAATGACAGTATGCACTCCAAGCGGGATTCGAACCCACTTGGAGTGCATATACACACACAAATGAGTAAATAAACAGATAAAGTGCAAATAAACAGATAATGGGCTATTAATGTTCACAGTTTTGTTGGAGTTGAGTTTAATAGCCTGATGACTGTGGGGAAGTAGCTATTCCTGAACCTGGTCGTTGCAGTCTTCAGGCTCCTGTACCTTCTACCTGAAGGTAGCGGGCAGATGAGTGTGTGGCCAGGATGGTGTGGGTCCTTGATGATGCTGCCAGCCTTTTTGAGGCAGCGACTGCGATAGATCCTCTCGATGGTAGGGAGTTCAGAGCCGATGATGGACTGGGCAGTGTTTACTACTTTTTGTAGTCTTTTCCGCTCCGGCAAGGCAAGAGCCCATACCGTAAGCATGGCAATCTAAGTGAGAGCAAAACACTAAGTGCTGGAGTTACTCGGCGGGTCAGGCAGCATCTGTGGAGGGAATGGACAGATCACGTTTTGGGTTGGGACACTTCCTCTGATTACAATGTATCTACCATTTAAATTATGGTCCAGAATGATTTTAGGCAAAAATGAAGAATGGTAAAGAAGGTTTAAGAAAGAACTACAGCTGCTGGAATAAATCAAAAGTAGACAAAAATGCTGGAGAAACTCAGCAGGTGAGGCAGCTTGATGGAGAGAAGGAATAGGCGACGTTTTGGGTCGAGACCCTTCTTCAGACAGAATTTCTTCAGAGAGTTGTGAGTCTGTGGAATTCTCTGCCGCAGAGGGTGGGGGAGGCCGGTCTTTGGATGCTTTCAAGAGAGAGCTAGAAAGGGCTTTTAAAGATAGCAGAGTCAGGGGATATGGGGAGAAGGCAGGAACGGGATACTGATTGGGGATGATCACATTGAATGGTGGTGCTGGTTCGAAGGGCCGAATGGCCTACTCCTGCACCTATTATCTATTGTGTTTAAGAAGGAACTGCAGATGCTGGAAAATCGAAGGTACACAAAAATGCTGGAGAAACTCAGCGGGTGCAGCAGCATCTATGGAGCGAAGGAAATGGGCAACGTTTTGGGCCGAAACCCTTCTTCAGACGAAGAAGGGTTTCCTTCTCTCCATAGATGCTGCCTCACCCGCTGAGTTTCTCCAGCATTTTTGTCTACTTTTGATTTTTTTGAAGAAGGGTTTCGTTCTGAAACGTTGCCTATTTCCTTCGCCCCATAGATGCTGCTGCACCCGCTGAGTTTCTCCAGCATTTTTGTGTACCTCCTATTATCTATTGTCTGAGTGAACAAACAGATTGGTCAGGATGGACATAGCCAAAGGGTGATTCAGCCTGATGTTCTTTATGTGCGAATCTACTGCTAAAGACATAATCACTTACCTTAGCACCTTCCAGATCTCCCAACCTGCTTTTTTTCCTAATGATGGTGTTAAAGAATGAAATGTCTGGCTTCACACCACTCTCTTCCATGAGGGTGAGCAGGGAAGATTCGGACAGGCTGTTTGCTTCTACTACATCAGCCAACAGCGTGAAGGTTTTAATATCTGGCGCCACATTATCTTCCTTCATTTGATTTAGAAAACCATCCAGGTATCCGACCAGTGCCAGCCTGTCGTGTGGTGCACTTGCTGTTCCCAGAGAGACGAGGTTCTTCTTGTTGACCTGGATGTGGAGTAGATTAGGTAGATTACTTTGAGGGAACCCCTTGGTGCCTGAATCGATGAGGGGGATTTCATTCCTGGGAACAAGTTCTAAAGGTTGTTCTCCTGGTGACATTTCTTTTCCATGGCTACGTTTAGATGGGAGGTTTGGTGGTTCAGTTGGTCCTAGTGGAGTTGCATTGGCGAGCCCATCCTCAACTCCAGAGTCTTTGCGTGAGGTTAATGCAGTCCCCCGGGGCTCGCCGGAGGGTAAGCTGAACAACTGCGCTTCCAGCGAGTCCATGGTCAAAGTGTTGGGGTCTTTGCTGTGTCCTGCGCGTTTCTGGACAGGACCTCTGAGCTTATGAACCTTCCTGCGCTGCTTCAGTTGCCACGTTCCACCCTCGTCGCCCAACAGTGCATGGGATGCCACCGTAGGGTTCCCAATGCCACAGTCCCTGGTAGCCCTCAGCAGTAGGTTGTAGCTCTTGGCATCGGGCCGAATGCCCTGTCTGAGCATCTCTCGCCAGATCTGCGAGGGAGAGAGGGGGAGAGAGGGGGAGAGAGGGGGAGAGGGAGGGAGAGAGAGAGAGTGAGGGAGTGAGAGACATTAAAAAAATAGGTGCAGGAGTAGGCCATTCGGCCCTTCGAGCCACTCAATATGATCATGGCCCATCATCCATAATCAGTATTCAAGAAGGAACTGCAGATGCTGGAAGATCGAAGGTACACAAAATTGCTGGAGAAACTCAGCGGGTGCAGCAGCATCTATGGAGCGAAGGAAATAGGCGACGTTTCGGGTCGAAACCCTTCTTCAGACTCCGTCTCCGTCTGAAGAAGGGTTTCGGCCCGAAACGTCGCCCATTTCCTTCGCTCCATAGATGCTGCTGCACCCGCTGAGTTTCTCCAGCAATTTTGTGTACCATCCATAATCAGTACCCTGTTCCTGCTTTCTCCCCCCATATCCCTTGATTCCGTTAGTCCCAAGAGCTATACCTAACTCTCCCTTGAACACAAGAAAGGCAAGTGAGTCCAACATCGAGATGTATGTTCTGATGGACGAGCCTGCGAGAACCACAATGGCAACATTGATCATACCGGGAGGAGAAAATTACAATAAAACACTAGAGTTTAAAATAGACACAAGGAACTGTAGATGCTGGAATCTTGTGTCGAGTAGCTTCGCGGTTAGGCAACATCATTGGAGGACATGGATAAATGACTTTTCGGGACCCTTCTGTTTGAGTTTGAGTTTAGATTAATGTCACGTGTACCGAGGTACAGTGAAAAGCTTTTGTTGCATGCTATCCAGTCAGCTGAAAGACAACACATGATTACAACCGAGCCATCCCCAGTGTACAGATACATGATAAAGGGAATAATGTGAATAACGTTTAATGCAAGATGAAGTCCAGTAAAGACCGATCAAAGGTAGTGCGGGGCTGCCTTACAGCGCCAGAGACCTGGGTTCAATCCTGACTATGGGTGTCGCCTGTGCGGAGTTTGTACGTTACCCCTGTGACCACGTGGGTTTTCTCAGGCGCTCCGCTTTCCGCCCACTCTCCAAAGTCGTACAATTGTCGGTCAATTGGCTTCCGTAAATCGTAAATTGTCCCGAGTGTGTAGGATAGTGTTGGTGTACGGGGATCGCTGGTCAGTGGGAGATAGACAGAAATGCTGGAGAAACTCAGCGGGTGCAGCAGCATCTATGGAGCGAAGGAAATAGGCAACGGAATAGGAAATAGGCAACGTTTCGGGCCGAAACCCTTCCGGGTTTCAGGCCGAAACGTTGCCTATTTCCTATTCCGTTGCCTATTTCCTTCGCTCCATAGATGCTGCTGCGCCCGCTGAGTTTCTCCAACATTTTTGTCTACCTTCAATTTTCCAGCATCTGCAGTTCCTGGTCAGTGGTAAACCCGATGGGCCGAAGGGTTAGGGTTAGGGTTAGGCTGTCTCTCTAAAGTCTAAAACATTTTGTGGGTGTGTGTACTTCAGATTCTCAGTCGACTTCGGTAGGGCAAGTAAATAGAAAGTAACATTTCAGGCAAGACACTGGATCAATACTCCCTCCCCATCGCAAGTGGAACTCGGCAAGTCCTTCACGCTATTTGAAGAGAGATAAGAGCTCTCCTAACGTTCTGCCCCAGCAGAGTCCACAGCAGGTTAAAACCACCAAAGCAGGATTTACTGTCCTGTGGAGTTGAGTGCTGGGGGGGGGGGGGGGGGGGAAATCTGACGATTAGGTACTGCAAAAAGTATTTCATTGATTTTAAACCTCTCCGTGAGTCCTGTAGGTGTGATGTGTTTTTGTGAAAGTAAATCCTTTCTTTCTCAGATTGATTCTTCAAGCAGCTTTTCGCTGCACTGGGCAATTACTTCGAGCCTCAACAAGTTCAGCTATCTCTTTTAACGAATATCCATCGTAATGCTTTGCCTCCATCATTCGTTTCCTCGGTAGACCATGGTGTACCAGACTTGCTCACCTTTCCGTTCACGCTGTGACAATCTCAGCTTTGCTCAGCTCACAGCTGCGTTTATCTGCTGCATTCTCCTTTTTGAAGAATTGTTTACTGTCCATTCCTTCGGAGGTTGTCGGATTTTATATCGGTTTCTTTGAATTTGGGAACGCGGTAAAAAGAGCAACGTCCACACAATGTCCGCCCATTGCCACTCGAAGCTCGAGCGGTGACATTTAGTACAATAACACATCTGACGCAGACGTTATTCTTTCATTTTCCAGGAAACCCATTGAGATAAAAAGGGAATGACCTTTAGAAGACATCAGAAAAGAGAGATTAACTCTGACTTCGATAAACCCCGCTGAGACTCAACAGTACATCACATCGCTGAGAAGAAAGAGGAGGCAGAAAATGTCTCCATCATATTGGGAATGAGCTGCCAGAGGAGGTTTGTGTTGAGTTTAGTTGAGAGATACAGCGCGGAAACAGGCCCTTCGGCCCACCGAATCCGCTCCGACCAGTGATCCCCGCACACTAACACTATCCGACACCCACTTATGGATAATTTACAAAATTACCAAGCCAATTAGCCTACAAACCTGTACGTCTTTGGAGTGGTGGAGGAAACCAGAGATCCAGGAGAAAACCCACGCAGGTTACAGAGAGAACGTACAAACTCCGTACAGACAGCACCCATAGTCAGGATCGAACCCAGGTCTCTGGCGCTGTGAGGCAGTAACTCTACCGCTGCGCCACCGTGGTTGAGACAGGAACAATAACTACATTTAAAAGGCATTTGGACGGGTACAGGGATAGGAAAGGTTCAGAGGAATATGGGCCAAACATGGGCAAGTGGGACTAACGTTGATGGTCAATGTGGGCGCGTGGGGCTGAGGGACCAGTTTCCGTGCTATACGACTCTATTGGACAAAGAGGCAAGATCGGACTTTCAGCACTCCCACTTACTAAATGGCACAGCAAGGTGGTGCTGTTACCCTGAGCGGTGGCCTGGATCATTCAGCTCATGATTCCCCGCTGTCATTTCCTGCAGGTTAGTCAGAGGAGTGATCAGGACTGATTTAGTTTAGAGAGACAGCGTGAAAACAGGCTCTGCAGCCCACCAAGTCTATACCGACCATCGATCAGCCCCTCACACACGTTCTACATCATCCTTTTCCCCCCACCTACTCCCTACAGACTAGGGGTAGTTTAGAGAGGCCAATTAAGCTGCCCCTACAACAAACCTGCGCGTCATTCAGTTGTGGGAGGGAACCAGAGCACCTGGAGAAAACCCATGTGGTTCCAGGGAGAACGTGCTGACTCCACACTGATGGCATGCGAGGTCAGGATCGAACCCGTGACTCTGGTGCCCTGAGGCAGCGGCACTACCCCCTGCGCCAATGTGCCGACGCTAAAAAGCTTCTTAGGAAATATCTTAAAACACACTCAGAGAGACATTGGAAGATAAATGCCAAATTGTGGAGCATTGCAAATGTTATGTGTAGTTATACAGGCTTAAAGAATATGCTTTAAAGAGTTAAAATGTGTGTTTCTGGTAACTCCGGTTTCAAGAGTTAAGTCAAGAGTATTTAATTGTCATATGTACCAACAACAGACAATGGAATTCTTACTTGCAGCATCATGACAAGCCTGTAAACACAATGCACTTAGAGAATATGGAGTAAACAAAAGATTTAATAAATTAATAAGCCCAATATTAGTGAGAAAAACCCCAACGTCCTTAGTGCAACAAGAGATGGTCTATAATTCCTAGTTGCGGAAAGTGTAGTCAAGTATTCAAGAGCCTGATGGTTGTTGGGAAGAAGCTAACCTAAAAGCCCTGTCCCACGGTACGAGTTCATTCCAAGAGCTCTCCCTAGTATAAAAAAATCAAACTCGTGGTAAGCACGGAGAATGAACGTAGCGGGTACGTCGGAGCTCGGGGACGTCTCTTAGCGTTAGCGGCAGGTACTCGGGAAGACTCGCTAATGGCAGGTAAGCACGGGAAGACTCGTGAAGATTTTTCAACATGATGAAAAAAGTCCACGAGAGCCCCGAGTACCGACAAGTGGCCATTAACGTAAATCTCCGAGTTTGAATCAGGGCAAACTCGGGAGAGCTCTTGGAATCAACTCGTACCGTGGGACAGGGCTTTTAAACCTGGTAGATTATCCTGTAAATTCCACCATGGGAGGGAACAGAAAAGAAAATGTTCTATTTACCTGTAATGAATACCTAAAGCCATTGTCGGTGTCCATGATGCTGGCCATCATTAAAGTGCTGAATGTTTCTACATTAATCTCATGACCACTGAGAACTATTTCCTGAAATAGAAACACACAAGGCCGTTCTGGTAAGAAAGGCAGCAACACCATATGAAGTTTAACGTGCTCACCTATAACTTGTCCCAGCAGTAGATTTTCAAAAAATCATTTTCGTTTTGTTCGAGAGATACAGTGTGGAAACAGGTCGTTCAGTCCACCCAGTCCAGGGGATTGTCACCCGTAAACTACTTCAATCCTACACACTAGGAACTATTTACAGAATCCAATTAACCTACAAACCTGCACGTCTTTAGGAAACCGGAGCACCCCGAGAAAACCCACGCGGTCATATGGAGAACGTACAAACTCCGTAAAGTAGTTAGGATCGAACCTGTAAGGCTGCAACTCTACCGCTGTCTGTACGGAGTTTGTACGTTCTCCCCGTGACCTGCGTGGGTTTTCTCTGGGTGCTTCGGTTTCCTCCCACACTCCAAAGACGTACGTGTTTGTGGGTTAATTGGCTTCAGTAAAATTGTAAATTGTCCCTAGTTGTGTCCCGTCATGATAGTGTTAGTGTGCGGGGATCGCTGGTCGGGGTGGACTTGGCGGGCCGAAGGGCCTGTTTCCGCACTGTATCTCTAAACTAAACTATGAACTAAACTAAAGATTTCAAGTGGCATTTTTGTGCAGGTGCTTACCCGAACCACATCAAAGCAGGCCCTGAGATTGGAGCAGAGAGCGTGTGTCTTCAGCAGGGCATGGTATGCAATCAGGTTCATTTGGATATTCTTGGTCCTTAATTCTTCCCGAAGCTTTGTCGCAATCTGAAGGCCTGTATCCTTCCATGGTGACTCTGCACAAGCATTGAACAGAGCAGTATAGGTGGCTTCCGAGGGGACCAGCCCTCTTTTCTTCATCTGCAAAGAGAAATATTCATTATTTAAAAAAAATTTACATGCCAAACGCTCATGTTCAAAAGACATAGGAACAGAATTAGGCCATTCGGCCCATTGAGTCTACTCCGCCATTCAATTATAGCTGATTTATCGTGTAAGAAGGAACTGCAGACGCAGGTAAAATCGAAGGTAGACACAAAATGCTGGAGTAACTCAGCGGGTGAGGCAGCATCTCTGGAAAGAAGGAATGGGCGACGTTTCAGGTCTCGATACCCGAAATATCGGCCATTCCTTCTCTCCAAAAATGCTGCCTCACCCGCTGAGTTACTCCAGCATTTTGTGTGTACCATGGCTGATTTATCTTTCCCTCTGAGCCCCATTCTCCTGCC